>NC_092213.1:50495798-50603832 GCF_043381705.1 Parasteatoda tepidariorum | reverse complement strand
TTACGGGTTCCTTATATCTACGGCACTAAAGAATTCTTTGCTAGTGTTGCCAAAGAAAGAAATTAAAATTATGTGATGGGTCATTTACACATGAAAAATAAAATCGCAAATGCGAATTCAGAGATGAGAGAGATCTTAATTGGCCCGGTTTTTCCCCATTTAAAACGTTTAATAACTGATCATTGACATCTCTGAATTAATATGTTATGGGAGGGGCTAATTGGTTTAGTACAAGCCAGTATACGCGTAACTATTCATTTTCATTAATGCACAAATTTCTATCTACAAATGTGTTATTGAGCGTTCCCACTGCCTGTAGCTTTTTAAGCAGAAGAAAATGCTTTAGTGAGAATAACGCTTTTGACTTATTTGTGTCACCATCTAGCGACTGTTAAGTAAACCTTTTCCATTCAAATTTGTATTGTAAAGTATTAATAATGTTTTCATAATTTAAAATTTAATAATAACACGACTTTTTAAATTTTATGAGGAGCTTTTACATTTTATGGAAGAAATCTTACAGAAATAATTATATCATAATTTAAAATATGATTCTTTTACAACTTTAAGAACTTAAAATAATGAATATTCATGATGAATATTACTGTGATTTGCCTGACCAAGTTTTTTATATCTATTATTACGTAAATCTTTTTTTCCTCACTATTATTGGGTAAGCTTTAGAAGAAAAAAAAAAAAGACTTTTAAGCTCTTAAAGAGCGTTTTTCCTCCCCCAACTTATTTATGACATATTTTTCATTTAAAAGAAGAGTAGTAAGGGAAAATAAAGGAACTCACACATTACACAATACTCACCATATCTGGTTAGATAGCCCAGGGTGGGCCAGTGCCTTCCTTTGAATTCGAATCCACTTCTCTCTACTTTTGACACTTGTTCGCCAGTTTTTCTCCTTTAGAGTAAGGAAATCAGTCTCAACTAAATTCAGCCATCTCAGCCTGGGTCTATGAGTACACAATACTCATAAGATACTTAAAATGTGATCTGAAGAAAAGTGTCAGAAATTTTTAACTGATTATTATAATTATTATTTTTACTTCAATATTAAATTACCTAATATACAGCTAGAGCTGATTTCAGCATCAAATCTTTTTCTTCCTCTAAATTTAAACAACAAATCACATACTCTCACTGATGGGATCATTTACGCCAAATTAAGCGTAAGGTACTATATAATAAAAGCTCAGGATTTGTAAAACATTAAAAATTATAAAGTTTGTAGAAAATTTTCGAAAACAAATCAACTTTAGTACAATTATGCAGTTATGTAACTAGATTAAATTCAATTATAAAATTTTACAAATAAATGAAAATGTAAAATGCTGGGTGACCAAAATTAAACTTCCCACTTTCAATATGTCGATAACCAAAACTAATGTTATGTTTTATTTTATACCCGTCACTGAACAGACAATCCAATTTTCAGTTTACGATGACTGTCTATCAATGTTCAACTCCGTAGCCCTGTAATTTTGAACCCAATCTAGAAGACAAGGAAACTCTTGGATCAAGTATTAGAAGAAACTTGCATTCATGGAAGACTTTTTGTTGGAACAAACCCGCTTTTGAATTTAATGGAAAGGAAAACCACGAAAATTTCCCACAGTTAGCCTGATGGAAAAGGGACTCTAACCCATATTCCGTCAGCTAGTGAGAATATTTTACATTGCACTATGGTCGGTGCGAACCGGGTGCAAAATTCATATCTACCAGCTATCGCTGGGATTCGAACCACGGCTAATCTCATTGGGAAGCAAGCCACCTTATTAGGAAAGTTATACATTTAATTTTACTTTCATATCTAGTGATTCTGAAGATTTCCATTTCGTTTTTCTCCTGACCCTAGTCTACAAACTATTTTTTTACTTCATTTACAACAAGGTTTCTAAAAATACATTTTAAGGTTGGTGATTAAGGAGCATGCTGTAATATTTACATTATGTTTATACAAAATACGAATATAAAAGGCTGTAATGTTGTCAATTTCAACGTCTGTATTTTGATTATTTAAAAAAAAAAATAGAAAATTCTTATTGAAAAAGTAAATCAAAATTTTTTTTTTTTAATATTTCATTATTGTTATAAACGATTATGCAAAGTTAAATTAATAGCTGGATATTATTTTTTTAATTGTATGTCGCACTGATTCATTGCTCTCATACTTGAATAGCACTTTTTCCGATAGAAATTATCTTTTTATTATTTAAGACGAATTTAATTTTTATTTTTACAAATTGCACTTTGCAAATTAATAATAAATATCAGCTAAGATGCAATAGTAGCATTTCGAAACACCCATTTATAAATACGATGAAAGAAATAAAATTTCACAGCTAATTATTATTTTGAATTATTATTATTAAAATATGATAAAACATTAGTTTTTTATAAAGTTTCCATTGCACAAGCATTAATTTAAATTATTCGCAAGTAAGTTTTGAGAAAAATTGCAAAGAAATTCCTTACTTAAACAAAATCAATCTAATTTAGCAATGATAATCCCTAAAAAAATAATTGTCTGGCGTTTTTTTTAATTTTTTTTATTTATTATTTTATATAATAATAGTATAAAAATTTTGACTTGAAAGACGCACAAAGTTTTGCATCATTTCAAAGAATGTNCTAATTTTTGCATTTTTAATATTTATTAATTATTATTATTATTTTTTGAGGAATTTCTTTTTTTTGATACTTTTTCCAACTTCTCTTTTTTCTGGTGTATTCTGTTTCTATGTGGTTTTTTTCCGGTGCTCTTCTCCAATGTTCTTTTTTTTTCCAGGTCCATATTTACCTAGTTTTTTCTCCTGTGTTCTTTTTTCTTCCAACCGATAAAAACTGGATATGAGGTCAGATGTATTTGTATTGCACATAACTGGAGAGAAAAGCTTATATAAATCAGCTCATCTACTATTATTTACAGAGTAGATGGAAACTGCAAATAAAAGTTTTTTAGTATCAGAATAGTATTTATTAATCTACGTTTCAAAAAAGATGATATCGTAACAATCGGTACTTTCCTGGAATAAGGAAAAACTTTTAATTGTTGTTGAATTTAGTAGGAATCGGAATCAAGCTCTCGAGTCCGGGATCGGACTTGGATTCGAACATTTCAACTACAGCTCTAAATCATCACTACAAAATCGTGAACAAAAGAGTGAAAGACATATGCTGACACACTTAAAAAGTTAAAATGTTCCGTTTACTGTCCTTACCTATGACTTAATGTTATTAAAATAAGCATTATCACTTTCTCAGAAATTCATGTCATAAAAATAAAGATTAACTCTAATCACAATCATTTAGCACTATGCTGTTGGTTGAAATCATCTTATGATAGTCTAAATTAACCACAATCAATCCATTTTCTTCGGTACCTATCTCCCGTGAAAAACCTAAAATCTCAGTAGAGTTGCGCCTGTATTAATACATTTGGTACTATTTAAAAACCTAATCTACTACCATAATACCAGTAGCGATAACTGTCAAAATTAATTTAGCATTATTGGCGTTAATTATATACGGCGATATGTTTACGGTTTCTCAAAATGAATCAACATATTTTCTCAAATGCTTTACCCTTTTAGAATAAAATTTATTTTTCTTTATTTCAATAACCGTCGATTTTAAGTTATTTCGCTTTATAGAAACATGTTTTAAAAGAACATTTATTAGCATTGTAAACATGTGGTTTCAAATAACTTAAGGAATACTAATTCAGTGACATAGCACAGATCCATATGCCATTCGAGTTGATCATTAAATTTGTAAAAAATAATGAAATATTAAGGAAAATGCGAAAATCTTAGTCTTCTGTTTCATTTGTAACAATACCTAATGCAAAACTAATGCGAAAAAAAATTTTTTTTTGGGACGCTTCTGCTGAACAGAATTATTAAAATTTTTAAATGAATTTTAGGAACGGGGACTTCAATTACAGCTTGTAGTCGATGTCCAAACTTCAAGACCCTCATACAAATGTTCTGGAGTTTTAAGAGATTCGATATAACGTTCAGCGACAAGGGCAAACAAAAATACTGAGTAAATATAAAAGGAAAGTTGAAAAAGAAACACGAAAGATAGAACGAAAGTAAAAGAAAGCTTTCGAAGTCATAAGCAGATTTTAAACGACAATTTCTAGAAAGGAAAAAAAAATTGTACATTAGATGAGTGCAAAACGTTGTTATGTAAAGAAAAAAAAAATGCTCGCTTCCTTTGTTCTAAGGGGGAAATTTGATAGTATCCATTTCGGTTGTGTTCGCTCTGTAACGTTAGTTGAAAAAGGATTGTGGGTACAATAGGATCCCGATTAGGCAGCTATTGACTGACTATCCAGCTTTGTCACTATTTGGTTGTGAAATATCAGAAATATAGGAAAATACTGTGTTTTGTATAGTTCGCCATAGTAGCGGAGATGGAAAAAATGAGGAACTCGAAAATGGTCACCTGTACATCTTAACTCTTCTTAGTCAGTAATTTTCACATTTGCGTGGTTTATAAATAAATTTTGAGTATTTTTGCTTTAATTAATTATCTTTAGAGGAGTAATATGTAGTTTTCATTCTAAGGAAAAGTCGGTATGAAACTTCGTTTTGTCCAGTTATTTTGTTGTCTGGCTTAAGTTTCCGCCACATTATACCAGATAGCTGGAAGCTTACTATATTTGTGCCATTTTTAAATATTTTTATTAAAATATGCATACAATTAGATTTGTTATAAATTATCATTGGTTGATGTTTGTACGTTTCTTAAATTGACGTCTTTGAGTGGTTTGGCGAGCGTTAGTTGCAACATATTATAAATGAGCTGCAGTTGTTATTTAAAATTCTACGGATGGCGATGGTAGCCAGAAAAAATAACTTGAAATTCGACACTTCGTTTCGGCTGGATAAGAAGAATAATTTGGTCAACTTAATGGAAAAATAACATTCTGGCTAGGAAGGAAAAAAATCCAATTCATCCATTAAGTAAAACGGGAGTTTCAACTTTCACTTAGCAATTTTCCATTTCTGTGTGCTTCTCCCCCTCATTTTACATTACAGCCTAAGAAAAGGAAGAAAAAAAAATTGCTTATCAGACCTCGAGATCTCCTCCAGAGCTGCCTGTCACACACGCCCATTATTGGAATGGTCCAAATTCAGATGAATTGAAGTATAAGATGCTAGTTTTGATGTTTATCAGAAAATTAGACGTCCTTTTAGAGCAAATGACGTGCACATTTTTACATGGGAGTACACAAAAAAAGAAGAATGAAATAAATAGATAAATGAATGATAGAAATTATGGAAACGAATAGAAAAGAAGACAATTTTTCTATAGAAATCTTCTTGTACGTTATAATTCGTGCACGCCGATTCTGATTCTTTTTTTTTTATTAGTATGGCGAAACAATCGTTGGAAGGAATGCATTTTTTTTTTTTATATTCTCGAAACAGAAGAAATTATTGTATGCCAAGAAAGTAATTATTAATCTTTAATAAGTGACGAAGTTGAATTATGATTAGGTTTATTCTCCCAAAATTTTTTATTTCACGATTAAAAACTGAATATTAACGTAGTGATAATGACAATAATAATAATTATCATCATAATAATGATGATAATAATAATAACTATCACAATGATAATGATGGTAATAATAATGATTATCATCATAATAATGATGATAATAATAATAACTATCACAATAATAATGATGGTAATAATAATGATTATCATCATAATAATTATGATAATAATAATTATAATCATAATAATAATGCTGATAATAATAATAATTATAATCATAATAATAATGCTGATAATAATAATATTTATGATAATAATAATGATGATAATAATAGTAATTATCAGAATAATAATGATGATAATAATAATATTAATAACAGCATCAATGTGGTATTAATCCTAGCACGCGATTTTAAAATATAGCAGATAACTTAAAATTTTTCCTATTTATTCTTTACCGCTTTAATAAGTTTCATCTTCAATTAAAAATCTAAGCTATAAGTACAAAAAAAATGATAAGTTCTTCTAGATTTTGTTACAGCCAGTCAAATATTCAATACATGTACATTATTTTAAAATTGAAAAAACTCAAAAATTTATTAATAGCTTTAAAGCAAGTTATGGAAAAAAACGAGTTAGTTCTTACATCTGTGTCATAAACTGAGAAAATACTTTAAAAATAAAAATCCCGGTTTTTAATGGTAAAAATTCTTTTTTATTGTTGAATATTCTTCTGAAACTGATTGATTTACACTGGTTATCATAAATTAAGGAAAATTCACAAAAATCGCGATAACTCAAGAAATTACACATGGAATTTTATGAAACTTACCCACAATATACAACACATAGTAAGGTATTAAACAACATAAAAAGAAATTATCAGACATTAATAGTAGTATAGAAATTAGCACATGTATAAAATAAACAAATTGGAAGTATCGGTTTGCAATAGAAAAAGTACCTTTAATATGGAATATGATTGCCTCTAGAAGCAATACAGCACAAACAGCGATGTGTGATGCTTTCAATTATGCGGTCTATCAGTTCAATAGGAAGTGAGAGCCATTGCTCTTGTAAAGCAGTTGCAAGCGTGGCAAGGGTCTGAGGGGGCGGATTGATGGCAGATACACGCCTCCCTAGAGCATCCCAAACGTGCTCGATAGGATTCAAGTCCGGGGATCGAGCTGGCCACTCCATGCGAGTAATTGTTTCCTGTTGAAGATAATCATCAACAATGCGAGCTCTGTGTGGTCTTGCATTATCGTCCTGTAACAGGAAGCAATCACCAATTGCCCCGGCATATGGGCGCACATAAGCATCAAGGATGTTGTCTCGATAAACCTGAGCATTCACGGTTCCCCTTGGAAAGACATGGAGGTATGTGCGCCCTCCTAAGGATATGCCTCCCCAAACACAGACACTGCCTCTTCCGTATGCATCTCTTTCACGGATGTTTGATGGATGATAACGGGTCCCAGGTTCTCTCCATATCAAATAACGTCTACTGTCACTTTCTAGACTAAACCTGGACTCATCCGTAAAGAGAACAGGCCTCCATTGATCTGACGTCCAGTGGACATGTTGTCGGGCCCACTGCAAACGGTCTCTCCTATGGCGTGATGTGAGCGGCACGCAAATGGCTGGTCGTCTCGCATACAGACCACCTTCGTGGAGCCTTCTGCGCACAGTTGACGTTGACACCAACCTTCCGGTGGCTGCAGCAAGAGAGGATCTAAGATGTGTCGGAGTAGCGGTTCTATTCCTGCGTGCACTTAATGTCAAATATCGGTCATCGGCACTGGTCGTAACAGTTGGCCGTCCTTGACTGAACCTCCTAGATGCCGAATCTGTGGTTTGAAATTGCCTCCAAAGTCTATGAACCACAGATGGACTCACATTTAGCCATCTGGCCACTTCTGATTGACTCTGCCCTGCCTCTAGTCTCCCGATGGCTCTCCATCGTAGTTCTTCAGGCAAATGATGCCTAGAGGTCATTATTACGAATTGGCTATCTCAGATTTTCAATGTCGCAATCACAGTAAAATTTGTGTGCTTTCTCTCAAACTTGGACTTTTATGCTCCAGGCAGATGACGTAAGCCGAGTGCAGCGCCACTAATTTGCATATTGCAATTTTACTCAGCTACTCTTAGTGGACAACATATGCAAATTTTGCACGGTTTGGCTTACTTTTGAAAGAGTTATCGCTATTTTTGTGATTTTTCCTTAATTTATGATAACCAGTGTACATTCATATGCTGAGACAAAATAATGATTTTTTTTAGTATCATAATAACGGTAACGGACAGCTTTTTTAAAAAATTAACACATAACTTGAAAGGAATTACAGAGCAACTTTATAAGAATAGTTTTCATTTAAATATTAAATAGAAACAAAAAGTTTAATAAGAGAAAAAAGTATAATTATTTTAATTAACTCTTACCAATCCAGTATAAATATGATAAACACCTCTAAATAAAATTGAAGGCTAAATTAGTCTTTAAATTTTTTAATTAATTGAATTTTGCATTTGCTCGTAATAGTTATTTAGTAACCAGCATAGTTATTCATATATCTTTAAATTTCCGAGTAGAAAATATTTTGGTTAGAGAGTTCATGTTTCATTCCCTGATTGCAGAATTGAAAATCTGACTTTATTTTTAAAAAAAAGGTAAATTTGAGAAAAAGATAATTACAGCATTAATTTTCCATGTGACTTAATGCCCATGTGTCTTAATGTTGTGAAAAATATCGTAAATTATTTTAAGGTATAGAGACTAGGTAATAAAATACCAGTTCTAGAAATTATATAGAATTATAATAATCAGTTGGCATTGTCTTATCAACTAAATTCTTATAATTCGAAAAAATTACTTTATTAAACACCAGTTAGCTTCGCTAGCTTTAGATGATAAATATATCATAAAATCTTTTTTCTTAATCTTTGAAAACAGAAAAGAAATTAAAAATAGTAATGACCAATATGACCAAGAAGAAACAGTATTTTCCGACCAAAATTTGATGAGAATAATTTTTTCTTTTTGATCGAAGAAAAAGCATTGCAAGCACGATGTGCAAAAATATTGAAGAAGAGATTAATAGAATCTCAAACTAATTGACACAGATTCGCCAGAGAACACAGCAAAATTTTTTTAAAATTTAAAAAAGATTAGAATTTTACGAAACTTTCCTTGTTTTTGACAAAACCGTTTCCTGGTATATGCTGGAGCAAACATTTCGTCAAAATGCTGAAATAACTATCGTTTTTTCCCTGAAGATACGAATTTCGTCAAAAGTAAAGAAATATTTCGTCATTCTAATTTTGATAGTCTAGTCTTCATTCTAGTTTCCTCATTATAATTAAAAAATTTCCAGGGGTTCCGAGATGAGGAAGCATACTCGTCATACATTTTAGAATTCGCGTTTCGTCACAAATCACATGATTTCGTGACGAAATGATTCTCCAACTTAACAGAATACAGTTCAAGGATTGCTGTATCGGCAAGTATTAGCTAGGTAATGTAAACATCAATGACTTTAGCTGTAACATGTTTATCTTCTAAAGTATATTCATAAATGCCGCATACATTTATGTTACATATCAAAACATCAAATGAAATGTAGTCTTTTCGCAATTGTACAATGTATATCACGGTTGATAAGCGCACCACGCAACGCGAAAACATGCAGCTTATCAGCATACCAAGATCTCAAAATTTGGTAAGACATGCCGCATTAAATCAGTTTTAGTGAAAACATTTCACCTGGTTGAACGTGCGACATATCATACCCGCTGAGCCAAACAGCTTGAATATCTTGGGAGGCCCAAGCTATCTACTTTACGAATCAGACGGATTCATTTTGATGCAAAAGAAAAATGTTACGCGTTGATAAGCCTGTGAGAAGTCTGGCTCTGGTAAAAGCAGGACATCATTCTTCTACGACTCATCAGGATGGTATCGAGCACATCGTTAATAAGCTATCCTGTCCACTTAATTCTTGTCAAAAGAGGATCTCTTTTCGAATCTTGACATCCATTTGAGATCCGCGGGACATCTCATAATGAAGAGTTTAGGGATAATTTCGGGTGACCTTTGAGATGTGGAAACGACGATTCGGGAAATTTATTTGTTCGGAAGATTTGTCTTTGGTCTTTTTTTTAATATTGCGACATAACATATTTTAGAATGGGGATAAAATGCCATCCTATCGTGTTATGTTAGGATGTTTCATGAATTTCATCAAATTTATGATAACGATAAGATTACTGTATCGTAGTCTTGCGACATGACCTCGCGAATTTATTGTGCATTGCATTTAAGTTGAAAGTGACACGTACTAAGTAACAGATATTATTATATATTCAATCCTGGATGTTAAAAATAAAATATTTAAATGTATCACCCCTTGTTAAAAATTAAATATTTAAATGTATACATTGGTTGCATTTAAAATATGCTTTTGAATAATTTTAATTTTTTGAATTGAGCCTATAGTGTCATACGTTAATTTCCGCAAGTCCAATTTGAGAAAAAGAGATGTGAATAACAGAATTTAATAGTATTTTTACCTATATATTCAATTTATGCCCTAATTCTCCATATAATGTGCAATATTTGATTTTGAATATTCAAAAATTTATGATTAGAAGAGATTGATAACTACTGCACTGAGGATCAAATTTTGTATTGTATTTACATGAATACTGGATCTTAATTCGGGATCTTAATTCTTGATCCTAATTCGGGAAGGCTGATTTCAAATCTGAAATTAGTTTCATTCCTAAAGGTACAGATTTTTTTTTAAAAAAATGGTATTTTAGTCTATATTTTGCAAAATGTACAAGTTCATAACAGGGGGTCGCTTAAATGCTGTGAAAATGTTTTAGGAGAGTTAGAGCTCATCAAAAGAATTAAAATTGCTTAGGTACTGCTCGAAAATGTCGCCGTACACGGGGCACTTCCCTGTGATGACCTGTTCAGAAGTACACGAATAAATAGTTCACAATATGGAAGCTCCCCTAGTGACGTATGTCGACGTTTTCAGGCCTTTTTGAGACGTCGATTCATCATAAAGAGTAATTTTTACACATAAAAAAAAAAAATATTACTAAGAGTGATTTTAAGAAAAACAGATCAGCCATTTTTTATTATTGTTATTAATTTTTAATAAATATTATATGACAAAAAAAATAATAAGTACGTAGTTAAACCAACTCTGAATGATAGGGTTAGGATCATTCATAAAATAAACGCAAAAAAAATAAATATGTATTTTTGAACTTTAAATCGTTGTTTACAATACGTCATCCAAATTCAACAGGTAACATCCCCATATAATCTTTTCTTTATTAGTCTAAAAAGGGGATAACAGCAGCCTTCACAATTCATGCTTAACTACCACTTTTAAACCTGTAAAAGACATTTATTTTGCCCACACACAAAAAATAAGCAGACTCCTTCAACCTGCCTAATGCCATTTTTTTTTGTTCGTTTGAGGAGGTAAAAAAACGTTAAGACCACCGTTAAGTCTTCAATCAAAACAGCTGGCCTATTTTGTCACAACAGTCATCTTATTTATTTGTTTACATCTGAAATGGACAAGGAAGACGATTCGCAACATTCAGCTTATCCATTCTGACATCTGCCCGGGCTTGTGAGTAAATACTTTGTGAAAGGGTTGTTCCTCTGGTGACAAGATAACAAATAAATCTTAACTCGAAAATCCATAAGCTTTTGCAAAGAATTTAGAGAAGAAAAAAAAAGGGATTTGCTGGGATTTATAAGCATGGGAGGCTTATTTTTATTGTTGTTTTGACCATTTGCAGCCATACTTCAGCAGCTTAAACAAGCATTTTCAGATGTGTACATATTTTTCTATAAAATCAGAAAACTGCACAATTATTAAGCAACGTGTTTATATAAATTAACTTTTCAATTGAATGGGTTATAATAATAAGGCACATTTTCAAATTTCTCAGGAGGGCGAATTGGGAATATTGCTTTTCCCCTGTATAAAATATACGTATAGGTATTGTGGTGTTCTACAAAGGGATTTTTGGAAGCCTGTGGAGTATCTGTTTGGGAACAATACTAGGGAACAGTTTGATGTAGAACCAACATGTTTTGAAAGGCTCTAATTCTGCAAAAGCTATTATTTCTTTACTTTTACCCTAACCGAAGTAGTACTATTTACCAATTAATTTTGTTTATCAGTACATAACAGAACATAATTGTAAAAAAAAATAAACACTTGTTTTCAGATTACGAAAGGAATACTAATTTGGTTACGTAGTCCGCCTGTGCTACCACGCTCAGTTTCACCTTTGATTTCATCTGACATAACAAATCAAAAATAATTAAACATTAAAAACGCGCAATAAATTACCTTGATTGATTAGTACAATTACAGCAAGCAAAGATCACTGATGCTATCTTTGAAATCGTATGTAATTTCATTTATATCAATAGCATTAGCTTTAAACCAATGAGAAAATTCAGTTTTTCAAACGACTGTCCTGAACGATATAACACAACTTTTGAATAATTTTGAGTATTGAGGGCTAAAATTACCCCTTTCACTCACTCTCCAAATTTCCGGTTGATAGCACAAACGATTCTGGAAGAGTACAAACGATTCTAACGATCGTTGTTAGCACAAACGATTTTGCACGTAGACAGAAAAACTCTTCATTTTATTATGATAACAGGTGAAATTTTAATACGTACCGAATATGTTAATCCAGGTATAATTAGTATATTTTGTACCAATTAAAACTGCATAAATACAGTGCAATTTCAATATATTTATTGTGAAAAGAGGCTATTTTCGAGCCTCCGAAAGAGATTAGAACCGGATAAAATTGCTTGATTGCGGTAAATTTTGACTATCATGAGTTGGCAACAGCATCATACTAAATGATACTGAATACAGTCAATCTTTATTTTGATGGGTTGAACTACCGTAGACGTGTTTCGCTTCATCTATTAATGCAAAAAGCAAATAATAATATAAATAAAAAATTTGAATTATGTTAGCTTCATTAATTATATTGATACATGTCTTTGAGTTTTGTAAATTATTTCGTTGTGTTTTTCACTTTTGATTAATTGATTTTTAAATTTTTTTTTTTTACCTATACTGAGGACGGGTATTCAGCTAGTATAACAACATAAGACCAACTTAAGAACTTTTAACTGTAAGTAAAGAAATATTAAATAGTAAGTAAGTGGAAAAATAGTAGTGAGATAAGGTTTTTGCTCTCGTTAAAAACGTCAAGAAAATTATTTTTACGTATTCATAGCATTAAACTTAGGTTTGGGGTCTTTTTGCCAAAGCCTACATTGCGTCAAGTAGTAATAAGAAGGACTTGTAAAGTATCTAAAAATGATACTAAGTAAGAGTTAAATGATGTAAAAATGCAAACTTTTGAAAAAATAATCACTATTTTTGACGTAACGATCTGACAAGACATTCCTTGATTCTCTGTTGGAGACAACGAAGATGCAAGATCATCTTTCAATACAAAAGAAAAGGAAGATTTCTCCCTCCATCTTCAGAACCTTGAAAAATTACACTTTAGAAAGTTGTATGAGAAATCCCCCTCTCACTATTATACCAGAATAGACCCCCACCCCCTCATGGGACCGCCCCACCTCCTTCGGCGGCTTCTTTCTTTTAGAACAGTAGAAAAGCCTTTGCCTAGTAAAAGAAAGAAAAAAAAAATCTTTCAAAAAACGTGAATGAAAGCAGGGGACAAGGGAGGGTTTAGCACGTATTTGTTACTTGGGGTGGTTACAGGGGGTCGCTTCTGTTCTGCTTTCGCTACCTGTCGGGTCACGAGCCAGGCTTCCGCACGTGCAAGTGCTCACTGAAATGGTGGGTGGGGCTGAGGGGCGTAAGTGCCCTCAGATGAGTGGCGTATAAACTTGAAATTCAAGTTGGAATGAGGATAGTTTTTGAAATTATAGTTGGCATTGAAAAAAAGACTTTGAGTCTGAGAATGGTTATTGAGAATAATATTCATTCGCATGATTTTATTTGACTGAAGATTTAGCCACCGTATACTATTTTATAGCATACGGTGCGATGCATGCTTATGTATTGAAATTCAAATTAAGAGAAAAATTGTTTTTTATATCATGGTTTGCATGAAAAAACCTGATTGTGAGAGAATATTCATTCTGATTAAGGTTTTGTGTGACTGAAGATGTAAACAGAATAAATTAATTAAGCGCAGGTGCAATATAAATCTATGAATTGAAATTTAAATTAAGATAAAAATGGTTTTATAAATCATTGTTTGCATAAAAAAATAAAGAAAAATCTAAGTCTAAGAATATAGCTGTCGAGAAAATATTGATTCTGAATCAAAGTTTGTGTGACTGAAGTTTGAAACGGGATAAATTAATTAAGAGCAGGTACAATAATATAAATTTATGCATTGAAATTTAAATTAGGATAAAAATGGTTTTATATATCACTGCTAGCATAATAAAAATTACATATAAAATTTTTTAAAAAAAGACGTTAAGGTAAAAGCTATAGTCAAGTCTTTTAGAGTTATTTCCCTCATTATTTATTAATATGTCTTCTACAGAAGCGAATAAATATAAAATAGTAGCGAAAAAAACAACAGTAAAATAACAGTAGACGAAAAAAGAGCACCGGAAAAAAAGCAGCAGAAAAAAACCCCAAAAACAATGAAAACAAAAGCATTAATATGAATTAACTCATAGCCTTCAGGCCGTTAAGCCTGAATTAATTGAATGAAATTAATATTCATTCGACAGTAGTTCGATATATTTTTTTTAAAAAAAATTAGTTTATATACAAGGATAAATTTAGAAATTGTGGTAACGATTTTTTTCTTTTTATATTTAAACTTTTTTTTAACTGTAATGTACATCTTCTAAAAATTTTAACAAAAATGAGAAAATTTTTCATTTTAAGGCATTAAAAAAATTACTAGTTGTAAAAGTAATACTTGTAGTGCATGATTATTATGAAAAAGAAAAAAATTATGCAACTATAGGATTTTTAGAAAATTTTTAGAACTTTTAAAGACTCGTTATCATTTTATTAATAAAAGAATGGAGAAAAAATTCTTTTCCTTAATGATATACCCTCGAGAATGATGTATGATAGATCTTTCTCTTTTTGATACATCCAGAAAATTTCCTTCTAGGATATATCAAATGTAAAGGAGTAGTAAAAAGTCCCTATTATTAAAAAGGAAAAGTTACTTTCCTTTTGATATATCCATAAAAATTCCTTTCCGGGGTTATATTAAATGGAAAGGAACTTTTCATTCTAAAGAAAGGAATAGTAAAAGTTTCCTATTCCTTAAAAGGAAAAGTTTCTTTACTTTGGATAAATCCCAGAAAAATCCTTTCCAGTAAATATAAAATTGATCCTGGTATATTATTTAGATTTTAAAATAATATTTACTTCCTATGAATCGCCAATGACATGATCTTAAAAATATTTCTTTTTCATAGTATTTTTTTTTACAAACTCATCTTTTTTTCAATGCTTTTTCTCTAATCACCTTCTTTGAATCAGAAAGATAAATTATAGTTTAGTGGAAATTAATTATTTCGACAATTTTCACTCATTTTTAACTATGTACCATTCTTTTGCAGATCAGTTTCCATTCTTTAAACCAGATGAAGCAATTTAACTAGGGTTTGAAAGAATGCTTTGTTCTAGTGATTCACTTTAGGTCACGTGCCAGGAAAGCCTCCTTCCGATTCGATAACAAACTATTTTTCAGCATCCCATGATCCTATCACCAAAAAGCGTGCTTTCTTTTCAGAGACGCAGAAAGATTTCTCGACTTCCAGCAGGATGTTTTATAAGGCATGAAAGGGGCACATCCTAGACGGAAGTGGGGGTGGGAAAATAGGGGTGGATGGAAGGACTTTTTGTCGTTAATGAAGAGACACAGGATGTGGTCACTGGATACTTGACCGTTTGGCGCCAGAAGAAAGATATTAAGTTCGCGATACGAGTATTGTACGCTCTCTTTTCGGTTTCTGCAAAGGAAAGAGGGGAACTTGAAAGATAAGCAAGTCGTCAGTATTCTTGGAACTTCGTTGTCGGAAATGTTCTGCGTTTGGGAGTTCATTGCATTAAAACTCTTCCCACTGAAACGACATAATTCCAGCATCTCGAACTAATCACTATGCAGTTTGATATCCAGGAATTTTTTAAAATTTATTATAGAATTTAGCGCTGAAACAATTTTTCGTGTTATATAATGGCATTAAAATTTTTTGAATATTATTATAAACCAAATTAATTTATTGTACATATGGGGGTGGTTTAAAATTACGTCAACATATTTTTGACAAAAACATATTTTGGACTCTCCCTTCCTCCTTGTCAGCAAAAATAAGCAAATTACAACTCCCTCCCAAATTTAAGAAGAAAAGTTACACTCTCCGTAGGTTTCTGCTTTGACTTTTACTGTAGTAATTTAATTTTAAGATTAAATTCAAATAAACGATTAACTTAGGAAACACAACATTGATTTTTAAATTGATATTATAGAATTTTGTGTAAAACATTCTTCTGGAATAGCCTAAGTCCAAACTAACACCCGCTTTGGACACACCGTAGAAAAAGGTGCAACACCCGCTTTGATTTGTGCTTTAAATTTGAGTTTTTTTGTTTAGTAATTCTAGGATTAAAATCAAATAAAAGAAGTAACTTTGCATGAAACAAAACTTACGTTTCAATTCATTTTATTTAATTTCATAATATTTAATTTCATAATTCTTCATGGAAATTTTTTTTAATTCACTAAATTCGACTCGTATTTCAAATTTGAAAGTGTTACGATTGTAATTTTTGTTAAAAATATTTTTGCTTTTTAAAAAAAATTCAAAAATAAGGGGATTTTAGATTCTTCCGTTAGCGTTAATAATACCCCCTTCCGGTTGTCAGTAGTAAAAAAAAAAAAAAAAAAAAATATGAACTCCACCTTTAGATACTTTCGTAATATTCGAATGAACTGCAATATAATATAATATAATATAATATAATATAATATAATATAATATAATTATGTATTTACTTTATTCGTTAGAATATTTCGATACATATAAAATACAAAGCTGTCACAAAATCAGAATTTGCGATATAATGGGTGCGGTATTTAAGATTATCTTCAAATGTTTTCTAACAAAATTATGTCAATGCAATTTTGGAATCCGTAGTTTTCAAAAGGTAGTTAAATAGTATACAGTTGTTTGTTTTTGAATTTTTAATGAAGATTTTTGCTTTTGAGCAATTAACGCTAAAAGAATTTTTTTTTTATCATCATTCAAATCCGCTTTTATCCGCTTAACTGAACTGAAGTCAAATTTTAGAAACTCAAGAAACTGACAATTGTGTAATTTTAAATTACTATCTCAAAACTAAAAAAAATCGTTTAACTTCATTGATTTAAGGTTTAAAGGAAAAATCTATATAAGTTCTAACAATTATCAAATGCTCTATCTCCTTATCTAACAAAATGCCTCTTTATTTACTTATTTATTTATTTTTTTACCTTTTTCGAAAAAGTATTGTGCTGTCTTATAATATTATATCATCAATAGTTTGCCAAGTATCAAAAAAGAAAGGAAAAAAAATCAAGAAAACGCAGTTTAAAGATTTAACATAAAATTCAAGATGGCGAGCTTTTAAAGTCTTGAAATATTTTTTACAGATTTATATTATGTAGAGAAATGAGAAATATCTTTTACATATCATTTCCTACATCATGGGTTGCGTCGTTGTGAAGTAAAGCGTGATTTACAGTATTCGAAGAAATAACTATTACATTTACAATGTAGAAAGAAGCACGATTTGCAATTTTGTGCTCTGCAACGATATAGCCTTTATAAGTACTTTTCTGCATTATATGTTACTCCGCGGAAAAGCATGTCTTACAGATCTGAACTATGTAGAGAAATATCTTTTAAATATTCTAGAAGCGTGTATATTGCCGTATTAATTATTATTTAAGCAAATATTCATTACTTATCTAACAATCATAATTTGATTAAGAGCCAAATTTGATGAATGATTTGTTGTTCGTCGTTGAAATAGGTATGTAATAAATCTCCGTGAACTGTATTAAGAGATTTTAGCATGCATAATAATGTCAAGGTCTGCCGTTCTGTTAAGCCTTGCTCGGGTTCGTCTTAATGTTATCTCTGCTCTGTGCCACTCGTATGTTTGATTTATAAACTAGTTTTATTTTGAAAATTAGTGAATTCTAAATTAATGATTCTTACTCTTGTAAAATATTTGCCACTATTTTTGTTGTTGAGATACATGGACATTTTTTTTCGAGTACTATTCAAACGCAGACCACAGGGACTAGTGTAAAAAAAAACTTTTTTAAAAATTAATTTTGCTCATATTTCACATTTTTGTCTATATTTTTCAGTTCAAAGAAATTTCAAAAATATGTCGTGTAGAAAATGTAAAAATATATCTAAAACAAAAACAGATCAAATTTAAATAGAAATATAAAAATATATTTTTTAATTAGTTCAGCGTAAAATATAATAACTATCAGAATCTAAAAATCAGAAAATCATTTAAAGGTAGACTTGATATACAATGTAATTAAAAACAAGAAAATAATTTAAAAACAGGGAAAGTAAAATATGGTCCTTTTCAAAATAACAAAGTGTAAATAAAATTTTTTGTTTACGTTTATTGTATGCGTTTTGCAAAATGGCTATATTTTTAAATGTGTAAAAATTATGCAACTGAAATTTATGACTTGTTCAAATATTGCTGTTTTTTTTTTTTTTAATTCTTTTTTTAGCACTCAATTTGATTTTATTCCTTTTTTAGCGTTTAACATGCCTGCTTTCATTGTTTCTAGAGAATTATTTTTACAGAGGTAAGCTTTAAATAAAAAAAACACAAACAAAAGTTTGTTTATTATAGTTTCAATTAGTACTGTCACGGTTTCCAAGAAATTAATGTTGTTTTTAAAGTTCCCAAGAAACGGTTACTTCGAAATTGTTTTCCTTTAACAGTCAAGTGTTTTAAATGGGTAACGTGACGGCTCGAACTGTCCAGTGTAAACATATTACCCATCTAACCATCTGCCTAGAGTAATTATGTTAATTTGAAAAATATATACGTGTAATGCTCGTAAACATGTTTACCCTTCGGTCGAAACACCGCTAAAAAAACCGTAAAGGTAAGATTGCCTAAGTAGAGTAAAATGGAAACCTTATATTTTGATGTAAGGAGTTACAGTGTTGCGAAACACATCTGCTTCTAATGTTTTTTGTTATATTTGAGGGGAAAAAAAAGAGTAATTTTTTATTTATTTATTATTTTTTTTTTGTGATGCTCTCAAAAAAAATTCCTGTTTCTACTTAATGTTGTTTTGTAAATTATAAGCAATAGTAAAAAAAAAAATTTTTTTTTTGTTCAGTTGTATTTTCAGTTTTTTCACGTATTAACTTCATATTTTTATTTTTATTTTTATCTACTACTAATATTGGAGAATTAACTTTCTTTTTATTTTTCCTTTACAACGCAAACTTTTTCTAAAAATAAATGGATGAAATAAAAAAGAAATAAATTATAAAAATAAATAAAAATAAATTAATAAAAAATAAGTAAAAATAAATTAATAAAAAAAAAATTAATAAGAAAATAAGTAAAAAATAATGTTTTTGCATTTATTTATAGATTTATAAAAACATACGCACACACACACAGAAATACATGACCATTCATACGTTTTGGTTTAATCGGTTACATAGTTCTTGAGAAATGAAAATTTAAGAATACGATTCTTTTCTTAAGTTAATTAATTCGAAACTATTTTGTCGTTTTTGCTGAAATTACTTTAAACTTTACATTTTAATATTGTGTAAAAATTTTCAAATGTTAAATATTAAAATAAACTTTAAAAAATAATTAATAATTTTCAAAATTACGTTTGACGTGAAATTATCTTTGGATAAAGGAGTTTTTTAATTGTGTGCAAAAAGTTTTTCCCCCTCACAAATAGCCTCAAAAGTATGGGAGAATACTCAAAAATAAAAATTATTCGTAAAAAATGATGACATGCTTTGATATTTTTTTCAGAGAAAGCGCATTTTGGTATCGGATTCCGTAATTTAAAATATTTAACAGTATCCCAATATCCTTTTGAGTCATTATGAATACACGTTGGAAGTTTTATAATTCAATCATTAAATAAAAAGTCATCAAGGCATTTCTTTTCTTTTTTTTTTTTAATATTCTATTTTGTATGCTTTATGTATTTATGGACTAAAACCACATGATTAAATTTAATATTGCTACATGACGTCCAGATTTTTAGTTGTCAACAGCATGAAATTAATAAAATTTATAAAGTTATAGTAAACAGACGTCGATTCGCTTACTTGTCTACTGTATATCCATCAATGATTAATCAGTTACAGATGTAACCAATAGGAATACATTTTTATTGGGATGGAATACGACTCATTGAATAGGAATAGTGCAAATGAAAATTGATTGAAAACACTGATCCAGTTCAGCCACTGGAACACTGATGTAATTCAGCTTCTGAAACACTGATCTAGTTAAGCCTCTCCCTTGGATATCTGGTTTGCTTACCTGTAAAATATTTCTTTATCCCAATATGTAAAATATTTCTTTATATAAAGGTATTTAATTGCAATATTCAATTATAGTTTGTAGGTATGCTCTGCTACTAAAACGCATTTGATTTTGATTATTATTCCAAATTAAAGGTTTTAAATTAAAAGCGATATTTTTAATTTATTTATTATTATAAAATAATTCTACAATTCTAATGCAAGATTTTATGAAATACAAATTTAAATTAGAATTAAAAATTATTAACTGTTTTACTATTATTAAATAGTAGATGAGTTTTATTTTTCTTATTACAAACTTCCTAAAAATCTGTGCTCATTTAATAAAAGAATGAATACAGGATCTTAAAATATTATTAGGAATTAACTTTTCGCATTATTGCGAATTAATCTCATTGACAAAAAAACATTTAACGATTTCTTTAAGTAACCTAAAACTAAATAGAAATTTAAAAATAGAAAAAGTATAGATGCTGTAATGGAGAAAATTAGTTACGACAGTGAATCTTTAATTTTAAATGTTTTTTAAATGAAGAGATCACTAATCAAAGTGATTTATGTTCACAAAGAGATCTTAATAGAATCATAAAATGTATGTTTGGACGTGAGAAGCTGGGAAAGCGAACGCAAGCAAACAGAATTATTTTGGAAACATACATTTTAAGTAACTAATTTACAATTTTAAAGGAAAAAAAGTGTGCAAAATTTCTTTAAAACAATCATAGAGGCTGGTGAACGGCAGCGAACAACAAAAGTTTATAAATAAATTTCTTATAATTGATCTGTAATTGTAGAAACATGCAAATTTTTGACAGAAAAAGAACTTATGCAGCACCCTTCAGTATATGCAATATTTATTTATGTGTTTAGAAGGAACGTTTTTTCAAGGTGAAGGGGCATGATGCAGAAAGGCTGGCCACCTGCCTTCTTCTAGCTTTAGCAAGGCATCATCTGTAGCCAGTTATCCTAAAGTCAAAGGTCAAGGCAAGAGCCTACCCCTTGCCTGAAAATTAGAGGGGATATATTTCTGATGGCACCCTTCTGGACTACTGACACAGATTTTGTATTTAAAAAAAAAAAAAAATGGTGTGGGCAGTGACAAATGCGTGCAGCAGCCTACCTCATTATTTATCGTTTGCAACCCCTTCAAGTCTCAGTAGGTTCCTCCTCAGAAATGAGCTAGTGTGAATACATAGTTCATGATAAATGTTTAAAAAAATCTTTTTTTTCCCACTTAACTTATAAGAAAAAACTTAAAATAAGGTGTCTTTTTTGTTATTTTGAAGATAAGTTATAAATTACAGTCTCTCTCTTTTTTTGTTGACATTCTTAAGGGATGTTTCTTATAACATATTTTGAATATCAATCCTTCTGATCTTGGAAGAAAGTTGGGACGCAAATTCGAAATGACTAGAATTTAAGAGCCATTATTCTGTAAGGGTAAAGAGGGAAAGGGATAAATCAGGCAAGGTAGGCTACTAGGTTTGTTGAAATTTTCAGGATATCTTCTTCATATAAAACTATTCGTCAAGCTTCTTTCTTTAGTTTCTTTTTTCTTTTGCAAGAAAAAAAATTTCTTTTTATCAGGGTTAATGGAATTTAAATTAAAACATAAGATTCTCTGGAATTGTGAGAAAAACAGATCTATTTACATACCTTTTATAAAATGAGTGAACCACGTCGCGGACCATTATTTCGTGATTTACTACTTCCACACAAACTATCAAGACGTAAATACTTTCATTGGACCTTTGCATGGAGGGTCAAAGATCATTCAAAAATCTTCGAAATAAGGCTATTTTTAGTCTTTGACAGTCAAAATCTACTTGTGACATCAGTAAACCACAGAGATATTAGTACTAATGTACATTCCATACGTAAAAAAATCAACATGTATGTGGCGTACAATGGGCGTGACCTATAACTGGAAAGAAACCGAAACTTTGCACAACTTTCAAGTTCATTAACTGTCTTCACCAAAACTAGACAAGTATGAAATTTGCTGGAAAAGAACAGTGTAACAGAAACAAATTCAATACACAGATCTATGATTACTGACTGATTCAAGTTTTATAAAACATGACACTATACTTTGAGGCCTGTGTCTGAGTATTTGAATAAAGAAATAGTTTTAAAAAAATGCTGTAATTGCTTTTTTTTAAATTGTGATTTAGGCATATAATAATGATCTAAAGTTAACATCCTAGGCGAGTTTCAGTCTCTATCTAGAATATATAGAGTATATTTTGAGTCATATTTATGCGTCTGACATTGCTATCGAGGTAAGTTAAGTATCGATTAAAAAAAAATTTTTAAGCAATCGATACGAACACTTCAAGTTCACTAACACTTAAAAAGTTATCTAAATTTGAATAGGTAACGTTAGTAAAAATTAAACCTAAAGTTTGTGTTAAATACTTATATTACTTTAAATAGAATTTCACACAATAACATTTTAAAGAAGAAAAGAAAGGAGAAATCCCGATCATCCAGAATTTTCAACATTTATGTAAATTCTTCTGTTGTGATCTTTTTTGAAAATGAATTGCATTTAGCTAAATACCTGTAGACTGCCTTTTTTTTAAGCTTCAAATTAATATTTTTTTTAGATAATCCAGAAAATCCTTCCAAATGCAAAATGAATAATACCAATTATTCTCTTTGCTCTTAATCTTTTTTTCTTCATAAAAATTGTCACTTATCATTCGTCAAAGTGGATGAACTTTTATCCCTTTTGCTCTGATAAAAAAGTTATCTGTAGCACTGTTTTTGCTACTAGGTTATTAGTACACAAACCATTGTCTAGTAAATAAGTTACTGTGACACACTTTGTACAAGAAGAAGTAAAAACTTTGCAGTTACAGTGCATTGATAGCACTATTTTGTTACATGAAATACACAAATTAGCAAGGTGTTCCCTAATTACTCCTGTAATAGACAATTTTAAAATCTAAGTGAAAAATGAACTAAAAATTATATATCCATTAGGTACCACAAATTAATATTTAAGCAAGGCAGGGACGAAAACTCTATCGAAATCTAACAAATCCTATTGAGGAAGACAAAATGTAACACACCAAAACATGTTTGATAGCCTCATGAAAGTTGGAGCTGCATCTAATAATTGCTTTTCAACTCCTTTCCGATTTCCCCGGCAATCGATCAGGTTTTGATGTTTTCAGTCCCACCTTCCTTGATAGTGGTTCGTTTACTTTTCTTCGCTTAAATAATGAATTTCAATCCCTAGGATGTATATTTTTTACTTCATTTTTGACAAGGGTTCTAAAAATATATATTAGGATATATTATGGAGTACTCTGCATATTACCAATAAAAGAATATAAATTTATTTAATGAATATCAAAGTATTATATATCAATCTTTAAAATCTTTCAGAGTCTTTTTTGACTTTCTTTAGAACATTTTAAATTTTATAAATAATAAATATTACTAAGACTTTTTAATGTAGTTTTTTCATAAGTAGATTTTCCTCATCTTGCATGAAACAACAATTACGATAACGTTTGAAGAGAATTAAAAAAAAAAAGGGGGGACCATCAAAACTGCCAAAAAAATTCCTCTCCAAATATCTAGACGCTTTCAAATCCTTGCTCTTTCTTAAGACCTACTTTTGAACAATGCATCGAACATTTTTTTACAATGTATTAAAAGGGGCCCCACTTAAAATATTTAATGCAAAACTAATATTAAAGAATTAACGTCAACGCAATTAATTTTTACCTAAGATTAGCTGTCAGGAGATCACCATTTGGGGGATAGGGTCTAAGAAAGGGTCTTTACTTCAGCAGCTGGAGGGTTTAAAGAAAGAGGGAGCGGTGCAGGCTGACCACCCAGCCAGATTGATATGCACGAGGTGGGGCGACCATGGGGTGCAGGTGTTAAGAAAATACGGACAGACAGCGCTAGGGTAATTACAGCATTTCGCTGCCGAAAGTCTTTCTACCCAGATGACCAAGTAGAATAAGAACAAAACAAAGAACGAAAAAAAAAAAGAGAGAGAGAGATTAGCACACAAAGGCCCCTCTCTGAAACTGAAAGTGGAAGATATAAAAAAATTCTAAGCGAATTAGAGCCGCGTACTTTCTCTTTATTTAGATTTGGCTTCTGGTACTAGGTTAGTACTTTTCTTTTTCTTTTTTTTGAATAAGATTACTCACCGTTATTATTAATATTTTTTTTCTCTTTTTTATTAAGTCGGGATAGCAGTGAAAGGAAATTTTGTTACAGTTGTTAGATGATAGAAAAATTAGTATTCTTAAGTTGTCGTAGCTGAAAAGAACAATTAGCACGTTTTTGAAGGATTCAAAAGATTTGAAAAAAAGGTTTCATTGTATTGTTATAAGCATACAGGAAAATAATTAAAGACGTCTTTTAGCTGTGTTCGCTTTCGATTTTTCTTCTTTTAAAAAAAAGAATCGAAATATTTTTTTTTTCATGCTTCACTTTCATTGAAGGAAAATGTTAAATGCATTAATAATTTAATCGTGACGTTAAAATAATCAGAAAAAAGAATATTTTTTCCTTCTATTTCAGTTTTTGATTTTTTTTCCAACTCATTTTGTTTTATCATTTTTAATCATAAAATAACCAAATTTTTGTTATAGCTGATAATATGCATTTAGTGGATTTGGGACAATAAACGTTACCGTAAAACGAGCAATTCTTTTCTTTTTTAATATTCTTTTTTAATTGCGTAGTCCTTAATAATATAATCCTTAATAATATACAAAATATACATGCACAATTCGTTCGAGTCATTTCAATCTAAATGCTACATACTTTTTTTATTTATTTCCTTTGCCCACCACCTAATTTGTAACATTAAAATTGACTGAAACGCTATTCTAGCACAAAATAAGACTTCTAGTTATCGATATTCGTAAAAATTTTGTAGGTCGGGATAGCCTGGTTGATTGGGCTTTGGGTTCATGTTCAAGAAGTCCTACGCTCGATCCCCACCGACCAAAGACTCCCCTGTATTAAATGATAGTTGGTACACGTTAAATTTGCTGGGTCACAAAGTCCTATATGTTTCCATAACCTCTAAGGATACTGAATTGAAGATTGATCGTTCTCTGGTTCAGGTTAAAATTGCGATCTGTGAATGAATGAATGGATGTATCCGCTCTACAAATGGACTGTGACGTGCGTGTGACTGAAGGTGTATTCTTGTTCATAGATGGCGCCACTGAAAAACTACAAACGCACCCTCAGCATTAAATTCGCTTGGTTTCTCCAAGCAGACTTGCTGGCATTGGCAAGCGGCATCAGAAACACCAAACAACAACGAATTTGTAATAAATATTGTAACAACCATCTTGAAAATTAATATTTTTAAAACATTATTTAAGAAAACTTTAGAGAAAGAACGAAAGAGAAGAATAAAATTTAATATTATAATTATGAACGATCCTATTATCATTAATAATACGATTAATATTAATTCGATTATTGTATTAGTTCTAAAATTGTTTATGATTCATTAACTCTATTATTATCAATTACATTGTTATTGTTTATAGTCAAACATTAAAATCGCATGGAATGAGTTATTGCGCATTTTGTTCGGAAATGAGATATTTTGTATTTGATTTTTCTTCTATCAGTCAACGTTAGATGGTCCAACCTTGCTCAATATAGGTTTTCCTTGGCCTTGGCAGGAGCTGGAGCTTTTGTATTTTTATCGATATCTGCAAGCATCCTCCTAAGATACAGTTTGCTTCAGTACTGAACAACAATCCAAAGCGCATTAATAACTTCCGGTATTTCATCAAAGGTACAATTAATTTTTCATTTACTTCTTTCAATAATTCATTTACCTCTTCCAATAATTTCCTTACTTCATTACTTCCAATAATTTCATTACTTCCAATAATTTCATTACTTCTTCCAATAATTGTTACAAAAAACGTTACCTACAAGGCTGTTTTTCGAAGACTTCGTCGTCACATGAAATGATGCTTTTTTCCGAAGAATGTGCTATTTTCATAAATGCTGTAAGTTTGCTACAGCTACTAATGACTGTTTGGTCAAGTATAGCATCTCTATGTTTAGTTTGCTCTATGCTTGCTTTGCACTCTCTATGCTTACTCTAAAAGTGCGACAAAATGTCAATGTGAAAAAAAAAAACCCACAGTTTCTTAAAAACGAAGAGCGTTTGTGGTCTAAATTTTTAATATTTAAAAACCTACTCCAATATCGCTTTATCTGATCTCATTTTCCTACTTGAAAATTTTTATCTACGTGGGAGGGATGTAGCCAAATTGGCAATTTTCGGAAAAGTTTAATCGCTTTTAAAATATTTAAGTTAATTGTTTGTTCTAAAAATCAGATGATTCTTCACTCCAAAATATAGTTAAAAATTATAGCTTTGCTTCAAGTGTATAAGGCATTAAACTGTAGCTTTTTTTAATTTTCCTTGGAAAAAAGCTTCGAAAACCTATATCAATCCCTATTCATCTATCGAGGCACAAACATAAATTGGCACGAAATCATTCATTAACCAATGTGCAATATTCATGGTTAGATTTTCCTTTCCATGTAATGCAAAGGCGCGTTAGTTCCATCAAAAAGTCCTGGATGAAGGTAAATTTCTCTCAATACTCGATACAGAACTTTCTTTGTCTTCAGAATCGGGTTCAAAATTACAAGGCTACGGAGTTGAATACTAGTAGTCGTTAACTCAAAATTGGGTCAGATCAGCGACGGTCATAATATAAAATAAAATATTCATGGCTACAATAGAAGATAAAATAAACAAAAAGTTTAAAAAATTTCTAATCGTAAATATGATTTGTTGTACTCATTATACCAGGAGCCGGAATGTCAGTCCATTATCAAAAAATATTGACGTAATTATGTACCTCGTATGAGATTTGACAAAGTTCAGAGTGCAAACAGTAAAAGATACATAATTAAATTACAACATTTATAGATCAACACGGATCAGGAAACCCATAAATGACATCCAGTTTCACAATATAATACTGTTCCGGAGACTGGAAAAAAAAATTGCTGAAAAACACTATTGAAAAAAAAGAGTGTTAGAAGTTATTTCCTTTTTTGAGCCACAACTTGTAAGCCAGCCACCACTTGTCAATAATCACAACTTATAAACGAGATTGAGAAGCTGGAATAAATGCGGAGTAAGCCGTGGGGTACAACTTTAAGTGAAACAAACGGCCTTACATGGAATAGAAAACCTCCCACGGTTAGCCTAAAAATGAAGGCTGTATTATAAGAGCCATTCGGTTCCCAAATATTTAAATTATTGAAAATTTAATATTGACTAATTAAATGAAATTAATTCATTTGTTTTCTGCAGCATTTATATCCTTATATTAAAAAGCTCTTGTTTATTATAGCTATAATTTATTTTGCATTTTCCGTTTAATTGCATTTCATTTTCAAAATATGACGTTTCAAATTATTTATTACTTCTTAGGAATTAAAGAATGGAAATTCTTTATGTTATTTATATTCGTTGAACGTTGGAATACTGTAGTATTATTTGCAGTCCCCAACGAGAAGAATACAAAGTGTTGTGTCAAAAGAGTTGATGTTCCATCATTAAAAAGTAGAACAATAATAAAGAAAATAATAATATAGAATTGGCTTGATATTTTAATATTTATATCCTCAAATGGCTTTAAAAACTTACGTCAAAATGTACTGTGGTTAAATTGACCCCTCTTTTTTTAAATTATAGACTGTGACTGCCTTATTTCTTCTGCCTGAATTTCTTATTTTGTAGAGAGTGTTTCTTTAGTAAATAAATAAATTTCGAAACTTGAAATGATTTTTTTCTAAAAAATTTTTATTGATGGATGATTCTTCTCTATTTTTTTAAATATTTAATAATAAAAATTCCTAGTTCATTTTTAATTAATAGCTGCTTTAGGTATAACCGTTTGAAATACTCTACTTTGCACTTAGTTTGTTTTGTAAATATAGAAACATTTTTTTCTTCAAAATAATTTTTAAACATCACTACGAAATTAAAAACGCAGGAATCAATTGTTTAAATTTAAATTGCGGTTCAAAGTAGAAGAATATTGTGTGATTAGTTATCTATCAAACATATTCGAAAAGCGTTTTCAATTTATTTATAGTGCACGGCAGTTTTCTAAAACTTCGTTCACTACAGAATTTTATACGTGCTACAGGGAAAATACTACACACACTTTAAATTATTGAAGTATAGTGAAGCGTAATAATAAAAAAATATGATACCTATCAAATAATTAAGTTTAACCATACATTACCAGCAAATTAACCGTTATTAAATATGATAACACAGCTCATATTAAATCGAATCAACGTTCAAATAACAATGGAGTAGTATAATGATCAGCCACATTTCCGAATCATTCAAGCGAGTGTTTTGTAACAGCTCCATACACCACAATTTCTAAATAGGCAATGATTTTTTTTTATGAGTATTGTGTTGTTCTCTCCTTGAATATCCTAAAGCCCGTAAAGTACTAATCTGGAAACAATACTAAGAAAGAATTTGACGTAAAAATGTAAAAACGTTAGGTTTGGAAAATTTGTGGTATATTTCTCTAAAGAAATTATCAGAAACGATCTCATTTCGTTTGGATATTCAAGGGGCATGACTTTAAGCATGGCTGACACCAAATACAATGAAAGACGAAAAAGAATAAGCTTATTTAATCCATGCTCGCATCGAGTCACATATTGATATATCTTTATATTTTAGCCCATACTTCTTAATATGCATAAAGTGCAAAAAGTAAATTTTTTTTTGATTTATACCCATTTGACATCCCTATCTAGACAAGTAAGGTATTGTTTCTTAATTTTCCTGTTTTCCACTCACATTGAATCGAATGAGAATAAGGCCCAAGTTGGCTGACTGTAATTTAGGATTCATTAGTTTTTCGGTATTTGTATTTTTAATATTATTTTATAAAAGTCGTCGAACAGCAGACCCAATTTTGGGTTTACGGCTACTAATGTTTAACTCCGTAGCCTTGTAATTTTGAACCCAATTCAGAAGACAAGGAATCTCCGGGATCAGTTCCCCCAGAGATATGATTTGTCATAGGAACATGGAGGACTTTGTGACCAGACAGATTCAACATGCACCAGTCACCATTTACTACACGGGGAGTTTTCGATTCCTCGATCGAACCCACGACCTCTTGGACGTGGGCCCAGTGCCCTACCAACCAGGCTATCCCGGCTCTACGGTTTTGGTATGTATAGAACACGTAAAATATGTAATATGCAATGTGTAAAATATGAGCCATGATGACTCAGGGGATAGAGCGTTCGCCTTCCAATGAGGTGAGCCTGGTTCAAATCCCAGCGATGACTGGTTGATGCAAACTCTGCATCCGACTTTCACCGACCACAGTGCTGGCATGAAATATCGGCAGTGGTAGATGGATCATAGGTTAGAGTCCCCTCTCCGTCAGGTTAACCTTGGTTTCCTCTCCATGTAACACAGATGCGGATTTGTTCCATCAAAAAGTCCTCCACGAAGACAAATTTCTCCCAATACCAATCCAGGAGTTCCCTAGTCTTCTGAATTGAATTCAAAATTACAAGGCTACTGCGTAGCATTAGTAGTCGATAGGCATCAGTAGTAAACCCAAAATTGGATCAGCTGTTCAAAAACGGTTATAAAATAAATAAATAAAATGTATAAAATATGTAGAGGTATTGTTAGGCGTCTGATGTTCCTATCCTAGACAAGTGATGCATCGTTTCATATATCTTTTCAGCGATGGATTGTATATGATATGTGTTCAGTGGTGCATGTGTTCAGTGATGAGGTAAACTAAATAAATTTTTAAGTACAGAAATATATTAAATTGCAAAAAAATATATTAAATTGACAAAATAACAATTGTTTGAAAGAATCAGTGCGATTATATAATTAAAAATGCACTTGTTTTGTAAATGAAATGTTTTTGCAATAAAGCGATAAATTGATTTTAATGCGCATGAAAATATGTGCTGTCAGGGAGTAAATAAACAAAAATTGAATAAATAAATAAATAAGAATATAACAGTGAAAAAGAAATTAAAAATATGTCTACATGCATTGTTAAAGAATTTAGCTGACCTTAGCAATAAAAATGGTGGCAAATTTTGCAGTATATTTTTTACAGAGTATGTAATAGAAAAAACGAAGAATTTTTGAGGGAAACGTTTTTACATGTGTACTATTGCTATCTAAACAAATGAGGTGCTGTTTCCCACTTTTTTTCTTCTTCACAGAATTGAATAAATCAAAAACAATTGATAAAACCTTTGTTCGCAAAGGATAAAACTAATAATTTATAAATTATAAGGTTTTTATCTATAACAGTTATTATTATTATTATTATTTCAATTTAACAAGTCTTATCAAAATTTTTAAAGCGATCCCCAGCATTCCGTATTAAGTTCTTTTATTAAAACCTGAAGTGCTCGAACCGTTAAAAATATTCCGTAAGATTCTTTATATTTTTCTGTTGATAAAACTGTGATATTTCTATCCCTGGAGGTGACAAACGAACAGGTGTCACATAATAGCTTACTCGTGTAATACCACTAATATCAAAGCAAGTACCAAAAACGGAAATAACCAATTACCAAAAGCACAATATTGTATTAATTACCAGGCGTGACCTTACAGGAATTCCTAGAAATAACCCTGTAATAGTATGAGTCATTAATAAATATTTTGATTTGAAAAAGTTAAAAATTCAATGACCTCTTACGTAGTAGTTCATAAAAAAACATTAACTATTCATATATTCGAATTCAAATGTATTGAAAATAGCATCTAATGCTGTATTCACTATTCACTCATGGAGGAATGCCATAAAAAAGTTCATTATTTATAAAACCATAAAATATGGTTAGTTTAATTCACAATGACCGATTATGCGCGAAGCAGAAACATATTATTAATTAATGCTGCAGTCAAGTGTGTCATTAAAATCCTCATAGTGAGTTTACTATTTCGCGAATAAGCCGTGGACCATAAAAATTGCATATATACATTATTAATACCTACCAAACAGTCAATTCATTCAGAATGTATACATTGAACAAGCCTGATCATGCATAAAATTCATCCAGACCAAGTTAAATATTGAAATCCCCATCGTTTGATCCTAAAATTAACGACATTGTCGAAGCACGGTGACATTTTTTAATATTAAATAGACACCGAATTCCGCTATCCGAACAGAAGTTCCCTTTCCCCCCCCCCCCAAAGCAGGTGTCGGTATTAATGTATAACTTATTAACTACTTTTCGAGGGAAAATTTCAAGCACCTTCGTTACATTTCTTTAATGCTTTTTATAAGCCCATCTATTTAGGGGCCATAGTCCCTTCTGTATAATTTTCTCTTTCCTTTTCTAATCATATTGGCATTCTTTCTGCTTCGAACACTTGCTCTTTCCCCTCCGTTATGTTCGCGTGCAGACTGTTCCCTCGTAGGGAGCCCCATACCATCCAAGCACCTGTCCCCCTGCTGGCCCTAACATTGTCAGAAACTAAATTCCACATCATATGCCCCTTTTGTGATTTTTAGTCCTTTTTTTTATCTGTGGATTGGCTTCAAGGTCGGTTCATCGTCCTCTTGATAATCTTGTCACCCGAAAAGTGGTGGTTATGATTCATTTTTGGCAATATATTTTAAAATTTGCGGTTGCGGTGCAAAATTTTTTTAACAGCTGTCACCAATGTGGGATTCAATAATTATATAGATCTGTAGAGCCGAAAATCTATTTTAATATCATTAGAATTAGTTTTTGTGCTTCTGGTGCTGTAATGAGTAACGTTTAATGTTAGTTTCCTTCCGTAGGATTATTGCCAATAAAACAATCTGCAGAAGTTATTGTTCAAATGACTGCTTTTAGTTCGTTGTAATGAAAATAAAAACAACCTAAAAACATGAATCCTTTCCACAAATCTTTTGGATAATATTTTTTTTTTTTTTTATCTTTTGCCAATCTTTAAAGAAAATTTGTATTTATTTATTGCTTCAGAAAATATGAGTTTTCATACAAAAATTATATGAGATTATGATGAGATGCAAATAAAAGAATTTCGCATGTTTCATGAGAATATGCAATTTTTAAAAATTATTTAGATTACATACTTTTTCTACACTGTTCTAAAAACAGACAATGTATACATTGTATTGTGATACAGTTAAACCTACATACCCCTTTAGCCCTTTACAACAGAAAATTATCTTCCAAGATTGAAAGCTTCATTTTGATAGTCTACAATGGTTGGAATGCAGAAGGAGTTTATGAATTGATAACTTCTGAAGTTCTATAATTGGGGAATGGGTAGCTGCAACTTATGGTTAATAATTAGTGATTACAGTGCTTGGAATCTTAAATCTTGGAATAAAATTCTTAACAGAAAAACAAACGAAACTGAAGTTTCTGAACCAGTAGAACTTTCGAATGAAAATGATGAAATTGTTGCTCAAATTTTGAATGAAAATCGGAACTCTACAGACGAAGTAAAAGAAGTAGGTGATCAAGTTCAAGATAGTGAACCTTCTCATATAGAAGCATGCAATCCATTAGATTTCACAATGAATTGGCTAGAACGTCAAAATGATGTTGATCGTGTTCAGTTGATTTATTTAAAAAGAATAAGGGATAAATGGCTGCTAAAAAAAGCGCGTCTTCTTTGAAACGAGATCTTTGCTGGATTTCTTTTGCAATGGAAATGTTTTAAAATCAGTAATTGACAAAAAATTATAAAAAACTGAAATATGATAAAAAAAATTCAAAATGAAAAAAAAAGTTTAAAAAAATTTAATTAAAAATATTTAAAAATTGAAAAAGGAAAAAAAATTTAAACACGCCAGAGCTATTTTAGATAGTACTGCCAGTCCTAAGTCTACAAAAGGTGCGAAGGGAAGTTAATGCATAAATAATAATCATTTACACTAGATTTTAAACAACTTTCCAATTATCCGAATTTTTCATTATCCGAACCATGTTCGGTCCCGAGCAGTTCGGACAATCGGCGCTCTACTGTATTTAAATTAAAGCATTAAAGTATTTAAACTAGCTTTTCAAAAATATTATTTTTTCCTAAAAAAATTTACAACTTTATACATTTTTTTGTATTTTAAATCTTTACTAGTGCTTATTTTATAAAAGATCACGTAAAGTCTTTGACACTTACAAGAAAGAATATTTTTCTAGCGAACATTAAATGGCATTCAATTATGAAAACGATCTCAAAATAATTTTTTTTACTTTTAAAAGTTCTTTTTACTTGCTTTTATTGTCTAAATGTAACACTTTTTATAATATTATTTTTTTCTTGTGTTATCTATTTCCGGTTAAGTACTTTGTCATTGTTTTGCAATGTTTAGAAAATCCTTTTTTTAGGATAAAACTCAAGTAACGAAACTACTTCTGATTTCTGCATTTCAATACGAAAATATGATATCATATTTTATTGAGTTCCGTCGATAAGATTTATCGTCTGCAATATTTCACCTTTTCTTCATATTAACAATTCTGTTTTCCCTCTGCACAAATTACAAGACATTCCAAATTGCACGCTCTTGTAAGCAGCAAACTACAGCCGGCTTAACCCTTTCCACCCTTTTCATGGAGGATTTATTTCCTTTTCATTTCTGTTTTTCATATCCACCTATTCAATAATACAGAGACCCATGGAGGTTTAGTATTTCACGAGTTTTGGACTTCCATAAAATATGGTAGCTTATGACTTACAATGGAAAGTTTTTAAAAACGAGAGAAAGTGACAAGCTGCGTTTTTCAAACCACTCGGCGTGAAAAATCATTTGAGCATTAAATACACATTTTGTATGAAGCATTTTTCAATGGCCAAGGTGGGTATAGTAAATGCAAGGAAATATTGGGAAAAAAGAGTTTTTTCGCTTTTCCCTTTTTGTGGGATGGAAAGGTTATTTCAAGCGAAAAGATAATAAACCGAGATTACCTACATATTTACCACGTTTATTAAAAGGAAGAAAAGAAACTTGACAAGCGAGAGAGATATTAATGGTAAATTAATGACTATATTTTGACACATTTCCATTTATTTTCTCATTTAGGCACATTTTAAATTGCAGGTAATCACTGTTTTTTTTAATGGGTGGTAAAAATAACTGAAAATGATTGGTCAGATTTAATAAAATCATTTTTTACTATTTTATGAATTTATCAGTTCCCCTACACGGAGCTTTTGGAATCAGCTCCAAATTGTTCTGTCGGTGTTTTTTGTTATAAATAAACGATTTTATGTCGAATTCAAATGTTTTGAAAACAAACTTTCCATTTTTATACAAAATATTTCCCAACGCTGCACCTACAATATTTGTTTTTTTTATCACTTTTTTATCGAAATAAAAGTTAATATATATATATATATATATTTAGAAATTGAGAATTTGATTGATGCATTTAAAGCAGAATGACCAAACCACATATAGTAAGAATGTTCCCTAAGTTTATAGAAATCGTGAAATGTATTTTATTGTTCTTTAAGATTTTAACTTTTTTTCTTGTAGTTAAATGTTCTGAAAGAAATATTCAAAATAATAATAATAATAATAATTCGCGTGAAAAGTATAAATTGAATCAATCGAAAAATCAACCGTTAAACGATTAACTTCTCGAAAGTTGAAGAAATTTGGAGCGGGATTCAAAAATTTGTTTTGCGCAACAGACTCAATAATAAGACTGATATAATCTAATTTCGTTAGACTTTAGTTAGATATCAGGAACTCTAACATAAACAAGGAATCGATCGTATCAGCTAATGTTAATAACGATGCTTAAACTAAGATTGAATCGTAGCAGCTCTCACTAATAATGGCTCATAAACTAAAGTTGAATGGTAAATGCTAAATAAGCAAGTACATATCAGGAATTTGAATGGATAGTTATGTTTAATGATAATAATGCTGTTTAAATTGTTTAAGTTAGATTTTAAGATAAACATTTTAAATTACCACCAGTTACAAGTTTTATTTATAGGCAGTAAAAATAGCGAAATGTAATTAATCGGAATCCTTTTCAAGTATTTTATCAGAACTTAAAGATAATGAAGCTTTTGAATCCAAGTCAAAATTCCTGATGCTCCCATCAAAATATTTTGATGGTTTATGTTGGTTTCAGTGTCATGATGGTCCAACATCCTTTGATGGCCACCATCATCCAATATTTTCCATTACGTGTTCATGGTTTTTGATATGCCAACAAACTTCCATCATTCCATGAAGGAAAATGCTACTTTAATACTATGATGGTTAACCACCAAGAGAAGTTTGACTCTCATGGATCAATAATCCATGATGGTTAATGATGGTTCCAACTATACATTTCCCTGCTGGTTTAATGAGAATTCTTGATGGTTTAACAAGAGCAAACCGTTATTTTCTTTTGAAATTTAAAAATTCAATGAGAAACACTGATGAAATAATTTGTAAATGCATATCGTTTACCAATTTATTGCATTTCCTATTTGCATTAGATCATAATATCCCAATCGAACAATTTAGAAAGTTAGAATTTAGAAAATTTTAAGAGTTCCTTTCAAGTTCTAATCATTGAGTCAAGATTTATGCATTGAAAAGTTCTTTCAGTAAACTTCCAATTATCATTGTGATTTGAATAATTTTTACAATAAAAAGTTTCAAAAATTAAGTTTTCAGAAAGGAACTTTTAACATTTTATAAATAGATTTTTTTTTTTTTTCAATTGCGTATCTTCTATAGCAGCCTTATCACAAGCAACGTATCAAGTGTCTCTCAAGGGGTAAATTTTGTAATAAGTTGGAAATGAAATATATAAATTGTTTAATTTTAATACATTAAAAAAAACTAATTGAATATTTGTTTTTATTTTTAAATTCAATAATTAAATCCTAATAAGATAAAAGTAATTATCGGAATTTAAAATTTTTATAAAACTTCTTTACAGTTCTAATCATAACGTTAAAAATCACGAAGAGTGAAAAGTTTTTTCCGTAAACTTCTTATAATCGTTGCGAATTGATTATTTTTTAAAATAAAATGGAATGTTTTAAATAAAAATTTTAATAATTTAAGTTTTTTTTTTCATCATAATTTTTTTTCCTAGTGCATATCTCTGATAGTATTATCCTTATATATTGTATTTTTAAAAAAAAAAAAACCTAGTTAAAGAAGTTTTTTTTATATATATTATCTTTTTATTGCAATATTTAGAATGTAATATTTAGAATTAAAATTTCTATAGCTTAATCCGAGTTCTAAGCACTTAATTTAAAAAAAATTATGGTGCAATAAAAGTTCTTGCAGCAAATTTTAAACTAAACGTAGATTGTTTATTGAAATTTAAAATAATACCTGCGTAAGTTTACCACTTGAAGGGCAACTAAATGACTGTCCACTTCGACAAATGATCAAGTTATAAAGGGGTAATTTAATTTAATTATTTTGTCCAGTTTGGTACATAATCATTAAGATCAACTTAGACAGGTGCTCACCTTGCAGGGGTGTTTTCACTGTGTGCCATTGCTTTCGAATTTCAATTACTTTAAATTCGAGCTTAGTTTTGCCCTGTCATCTTAAAAGGACGCCATATACACCGAAGAAAATTTTCGTAGCAAATTCTCTTTCTCCCTCATTACCATATTGTATTGTAAAATTACCATATTACCATAATAAAATTACCATATTGTATTATAATACTTGTGGTAAAAAACAAACAAACATAATTCTGGTTTATAAAACTTAAATATACGGTATTTAATATCGTTCATATGGTAACGGTTTACTGGAAATTCTGGTTTTCAAAATTATAGTTCTTATTATTCTCACATTTAGTAACAAAATACAAAACTGAAAAGTAAATTTAACCGAATAAATAGCATTTATGACATTCTTGAAGGTATCATGATTGAATTAACAAATGTTGCCACATTCATTCGTTTTTAACACGTATGCTAAAACCATACATTATTGTTAATTTTACCAAGATCATTACCGAAGATCTTCCGTAAGAATTACCGAGCTTTCTGATGTTTCCATGAAACCAGAAACACGGCAAATTTTACCATAATCCGGTAGCTTTAGTCATACTTTTTCTCAGAGTAGCAAATTTTCGGTTAACGCAACATCATTTTTTTAAATTGTCTTGTTTGAAAATATTCACTGCTTTTCCAGAAGAGGCGATAAATTTTTTAAAGACCAATACGCATTTGCATTTTAAAATTGGGTGAAGCATTTTAAAGCTACCATATCTTCAGACCATGCAAGATAAAAAAAAAATACATTATTTATTTTTTGTACCATAAAGGGGGAATGGAGAAACACCTCATTTACATGAATGTATTGTACAATTTCCACAAAATGCAACAAATTCTTGTTTATAACAGGATTTCGTGTAGTTTGCATTAGTTTGCACGCTTTTCTTTTAGAATATTTCCAAAGAGATTATCTTTCCTCAAAATAGAAAAAAAGATTGCTAGGTGAAAAGGTGTTGAGCTTCTGTTGTAAATCTTCAATAACTCTCTACTCAAAGCAAGGAGATTTGTTTGCATTGAAAGCATACTACCTTTAGTTGTGCAAACTTTACGGTTCAAAGACGGCGGTTTTTGGTCTGCTTAGAATACACCAAGGACACATTTGTCCATCTTAGGGGGAGGAGGACCGAAGAGCCCCTCTTGGACTTCCGGGAGGCGAAAAATGCCGACGTCCCGCCTCTAAAGAAAGGCCGAAAAGTAAAAGGAAGATATAGGGGGATCCACTTTCCCCGAAGAAAAGGGAAGTTTGGGGCTTAGGTCAGTTTTGGAATATTTTATTTTATTCTGAGCTTTTTTTGTGTGTGCAAAGAAAAGCGGTGACCCAGAAACTGAAGTCGACTTTTTCGGAAAATTGAATATGCATGCGTTCCGCAGGTTGGTTAAGGAACGGCGCAAGAGTCCCTTTACAAGGATTCGGTCTAATGAAAATTGCTCTACGTGGGAGTAATTTTTCTAGAAATAAATATGGGTGCTATTGTCAATTAAAGTCAAACAAAGCAGATTTCTTTTCATTAAATATTGTAAAAATTTATATATTTTTCTCTTTTGCAATTTTTATGATATAAACCGGGTCTACTATGAGTCTTGTCTAGACACTCATGTCTAAAAATTTAGAAATAAACATATTTTCGCACAGAACTCAAGAAATCGCGAACCAAATCGTGTGAAATTTTGTATGAAAATACATCACAATATGTCATTGAATGGAATTCTGAAGAAGGCCAAGGCCAACCGGGACTGTCGTGCCTGTGAAGAAGATCAAAAAGAGTTATGTAGGAATTAATTTCCACCATAGCAAGATAATCCTAGGCTCAGGGGATAGAGCATTCGCTTTCCAATGAGGTGAACCAGGTTCGAATCCAAGCGATGGCTGATCGATACGAATCCGCATGCATCGACCACAGTGCTGACGTGAACTATCGTTAGTGGTAAACGGATCATGAGTTAGAGTCCCTTTGAACTCAAGCTAACCGTGGGAGGTTTTCGTGCTCTTCCTCTCCATGTAACGCAAATGCAGGTTAGTTCCATGAAAAAGTCCTCCACGAAAGGAAATTTCTTCCAGCACTCGATCCAGGAGTTCCCTCGTCTTCTGGATTGGGTTCAAAATTACAAGGCTACGGAGTTGACCATTAGTAGTCGTACACCCAAAAATTGGGTCGGCTGTTCAACGACGGTTATGAAATATAAAATAAAATAACAAGATGGAAAACCTTAACCAAGAACAGGAGACAACAGAATGGGATTTTGAAGAAAGTCAGGGCCCACCTGGGGCTGTCATACCAGTGAAAAAGAGATAAACCAAAATACGATGTAACGAAATGACACTTGTGTTTCTGGAAAGTTTATAAATGGGATATGACCCTCTGTAACGGTAATGCATTACTTGCTATCTATCTCATGTATCGCTATCTTCAAGCAAATTCTCACGCTGTCTACAATGTCGACAAATGTTTAAATTACTCGCGAATTTTGGTAACACATTGGAGGAGCGAACGAGAACTAAGAGAACTCCCATTCGTTTGCATGTAAGTATGTTCAAGCCATTTCAATACATACTAATGAAAACTTTGAACTCACTGCATGGATCGCATGCAGTGAAAATACTTTATTATGGTAGTTCGCCTCCCATTGCTTCTTAATTGCTTCCTCAGTGTGTGGCATGTCTATGATCTTGGAAAAGTAAATTCTACTTCTGCACTGAAGCAATTCTTAGCTTTGAAAGGCTGCTAGAAAATGGTGGTGAAATACAATTGTTCTGCCCAGATCATCAAAGTTATGTTCAATTGGATTTAGGTCTAGAGATTTGCTTGTCCTCTGAAAATCTTTGTCCTCAATCCTCCTAGCTAGGTCTGTATGCTTGAAGTTATCCATAAAAATTTACCGAGAAGTGATTGTAATATTCAATAATCTTACCCCAGATGCAGCTTTTAGAATAAAGAACAAATTAAGAATTGATTAATTTTGCAATTCGATTGAAATTGTTGATAAGATTTAAATGAAAATAATAATAAACCTGGTAGTTATAGAAAATTAGTATTTACTAATTTTGTTGATCTTGATTTGCTTAGTTAAAGTACATGTTCGAATCGGGTTCTTAATTTTGTGATATTTTAGCATGCCTTTTTACTTATTTGAAAACCCGATGTGCATAGTTAACAAATTTTTTTGTCAGATATTTTTTCTTCAATACCAACTCTTTTTTAAAATCATAACTACTATATCATAAAAACTAATTTTACGCCCCGCTCCCCTGTCAAAAATTGCTAAACATAATTAACACACCACCTCTATCTTTATTTTATTTTATTACTTTTCTTGGAATCTGCAATAAAAGTTTAAATTCGATTTACATTAGACATTAATATAAAAATACTTGCGTAATAAAAAGCATGCTAGTTATATCAAATCGCTTTTAAATTTGTTTCCTTTAAATTTCATTTTGCGTTGTTGTAAAGTTAATGGCTAAGTTGCGTTCTTTATCAGCTGATCTTTAAGCAATGCCCAATAATTTTATAAATACTAGATAAACATGATTAACACATTTTCCTATCAGAAGATTTTCGTCTTCTGCACCTGTTATTTTTATCGTAATTAGAAATCAGCAATAACCAAGTTTACACTCATAAAAAATCACTTAACATAATTGACATATTTCTTGTAAAAATTTTGATTTTGGCATCAGTCGTCGAAGTTTCAAATCGATTAAAATGAAAGCCATTAACGCAAAAAAAAAAAAACACGACAACGCCTGCTAGTTATATAAGTTCTTATTTACTAATTCTGTCGATTTTGTTTTGCTAAAAGTAAATGTCTAAGCAGAGTTCTTTATCATGTGATCTTTTAGCATCGTCTATTACTTCTATAAAAACTCGATAAACATAATTAACACATTTTCCTATAAGAAAGTTTTCTTCTTTTACACCTGCCGAGAAAGTTTATCCCCCGTTTCCTAAGAGGGGGAAGACCCCTCTAAAGAAAGCTCCTTTCTTTGCAGGCGCTTCATTAACTTCAATAATTACCACAAGCTGGAGCTTTTTTTCTTGCGATTCGAGCTGATTCTTTAGCTTCAAGGTCGAAGAAAGAGAACACCGGTTCTTTTTTTTATGTTGGGGGGAGGGCTGAAAGTAAGGTGGGTACATAAAATTGGATTGCTAGGAATAATGTTATTTTTAGTGTTTTTTTGTAGAGTAGTTGATGGCCGTTAGATTGATTTCATTTGTATACGATTATCGATTTTTATTTCACCTGCTTCAGGCGTTTAAGGCTCTGTTGTTTATATTGAGTTTTATGAACCTGTAGCAAAACATTCAGTTTATTGTACCTGTTACTATTGTTGAAGTTAACATTACACGCGACCTTGCATGCCTTCCTATTTCTTTTAATATGTTTATTTTAATTATTGTTATTTATTCAGGATTATTGTATAATAATTTGAAAAATATGCTGTTAGCGTTGTTAAAATTATTGTTAATAATTTGAGCAATAGAATCAAATGATTTTTTAACAAATTTTATTTCATGTTGATTTTTGAAGGAGGGAAAAATGTAATGACTATGGTTAATAAGGTGCTAGATTACTTAATGAAAAAAAAAAAAAAACTTCATTCGGCTCCAAAATATGCAAATTGGAAATAATAGTCGATATGTTTCAATCGCTCAAAAATAGGCGCTGGTTTTCAAGACTTGCCAGGCGTGAATGAGAAGAAACAAGAGTGATTTGAAATATAAAACGTAAAGTTGCCAACGAAAAATGGAAAATATAAATATGAGAAACAAAACTAAAAAAAAAAACCACAGTAGCAAAGAGAGAAAAAACCATTAAAAAAAAATGCAGAATAAGAAAAATTACAGTAGCCGAGAGGAGCAAATCTAGGCTAAATGCATTTTCGTCTGCTATGGAGTGGTTGTAAGATATTATTTAAATAATAGATCGAATGAAGAACAAAGTAATCTTTTATCACTTCAGTTTCTTGGGATTATTTATTTAATAAGTTCTTATACTGATTGTCTAAAAAATGTATCTATATGTTCAAATCAAAGTTATGAAATTCAGAATTCTATGCCTAATCATTGTATAGAATGCCTAAAATCGATTAGTTCAGTTTGAAATGATTAAACATTCCATACAAGGCTCAAATATTCTACAGAATAACTAATGACAAAATATGAAAAAACTTAATTACCTAGGTATCCCTGAATGAATAATTTAAAACTAAAAGCTTTCAAGTGGTAGCGAAATATGTAATAATTCTCATATTTAATACTTTGCTCAACGGGCACCAGGTTTTCTATACAATGACTAGGTATTCCATAGAAAATTAGTATTACATAATTTGAAGGTAACGCATGCAAGCACGAGCATTTACTCTTTAAACTTTCATCAATTTGTTGTTGTTGTTATCGGTTTACGTCACCCTAGATTTGCACAATGGGCTATTAGCGACGGTCTGGGAAACATCCCTAAAGATAATTGGAAGATGTGACATCACAATTTCGATCCTCTGCAGAGGAGATGGCTCCCTTGCTTCAATAGCCCGGCTACCTGCGCACGAAGTCGAGCACTTTACGACAGTACAGTTTAGCAAGAAACGATACAGCACACTCTCGGTCTCTTTGCAGGCATAATCAAAGTGATCACCCACCTGCACGCTGATTATAGCCGGTGGTGCTTGACTTCTGTGTTCTACTGGGAACCGTTTAGCCAATTGTGCGCATTCAACTGCTTAGAAACGATTTTTTATTTTAAATAACTGACACAATTGACATATAATATTTAATACTTAAAATGTATGAAAAATTTACACAAAATTGGAAAAGTTGATGACATTAGTAGTAATCAAAATGTACATATACATAACATTGGCAACGATAAATTAAAGAGAGAGGTAATGTGAAAATGGAAGGCATTTAAAATCAGATAAGCCATCTGGGACTGTTATCATTTCAAATAACTGATAATAAGTGATAAGAGCAAATAAAATAAAATAAAATAAAATGATGACATTTTCACATCTTATCAACTGTTTCTTAGCATTTTTTCCGATGCCTTCCCAAACCTTTCGAATTTTTACTTGATAACACCACAATACACATAAATTTCTCATTAACTACACAATTCTTAAAAAAAAAAAAAAAATTATTAACAATTCGAAAATGTAAGGTATCATTATACTACAGCAAAATCTTCAGGTATAAAAAAGCTATTTTTTAATTTATTACTGCGCTGTTTTCTGCATTTTAAAAATTTTTTTAAAAATTAATATTAAAATATTTAACTAATATTAAAATATTTTAATTAATATTATATTATACTAAAATTAATTTTCTAAAAAAGTTTTTATTAATAATAAAAGAAATATATTGTTCCATTTAAATGCATCGGTGCTCTATAGTTCTTTAACCCCTCGATCGGTTAATTTTCAAGAAAACGGTCATAAAAGTGCCTATTTTTTTGGCTTTTGTATTTGTATTACGTATTTGATCAGTGCTGCAACCAGTTTAAAATAAACTAACTATCTACTATTACCTTAAAAATATCCTGGTACTGCCAGCGGGTGTGTAAAATGAGAAATAAAATGTTCTCCGGGCAAATGAAATGAATTAGTTTTATTCTTATTGGCGCGTTAGTACTGAACATTCCAGCCCGTCAATATCACGGGAGCGAGAAATAGCGGGCGAAATCTCACCCCGTCATTTTCACGGGAGCGAGAAAGAAGGGGTTAATATTTTACAAGCTTTAGGAATTTTAACTGGATAACAGATAAATACGCAGAAACATCATACTGACTGTAATTTTGGCGCCTAGAGCTGTGGTGGCTCAGGGGACACAGCACTCGCCTCCTAATCAGATGACTCGGGTTTGAATCCCAGCGATGGCCAGTCGATAACCGAACTCCGGTTATCGACTTCCGGATAATCCGGTTTCCGATAATTCCGGATAATCCGGTTTCGCAACCGGATCACACCGACCGCAGTGCTGACGTGAAATATCCTCAGTGGTAGACGGATCATGAGTTAGAATTCCCTTTCCGTCAGGCTAACCATGGGAGGTTTCAGTGGTTTTCCTCGCCATGTAACGCAAATGTGGGTTAGTTCCATTCAAAAAGTCTTCCACGAAGGCAAATTTTCTTCTCATACTTGTTTTCTGGATTGTGTTCAAAATTACAAGGCTACGAAGTTGAACATTGGTAGACAAAAATCCAAAATTGTGCCGGATTGTGTTCAACTAGGTTATAAAATATAAAATAAAATTGTTGCGTATTTCACTAAGAATAAATTCTTGAATAATTAAGAAATGCGAAATGTGAGAAGAAATGAAAAATTAGGAGATTCCAGAATAATAAGTGACTTAACCCTTCAAGTATAAAAATTTTTTTAGTGTAGTTTAACGTAGTAAAAAAAGTTATTTTCTTTAAAATATATTAGAAAATTTAATCGAGTGAAGTAAATTTTCTATGAGTGATAAAAAAACAAACTAGTTTTATTGCTCTACTTAATTAAAATATGCATCTTCGGTCAAGACAGATGTGAGTAAACATTTTTTAAAGCAAATCAACAAAAGAAGGTCAAAATCAACGAAAAGTGAACATTATCCAACCTAATATTCTTTTAATAATGAATCAAAAATTTCTTTTATGCTTTTATCAGAGTGAAAAAAGCAGTTTACTTTTCTTAAATACAAAATAATTTTATTTCATCATGTACTCAAAAATTTTAAAACTACAGCAAAGATTATGTAATGAATCAAAATTTATGTAATTATCATAGTACAGAACTTAACTAGCATTTTTTTTTTTTTTTTTTTTTTTTTTTTTAAATCAACAGGTCACAGGTCAAAATCAATAAAAACGGATTAACAACCTAAAATTCTTTTCACTATGAATGAAACAGAAAATTTCTTTCATGTTTTTGTCAGTGTGAAAAAACTACTAATATTTTGTACCAATGTTATTACTCTTTTTTAATAATATTAGTACAAAATAATTTCATTTTATAGTGTGAATAGAAAATTCTCACACTACAACAAAAATTATGTTATAAATCAGACTGATCATAAAACCGAAGTCAACTAACATGTTTTTTTTTTCCTTAAATCGGCATGTCGCAGGTCAAAATCAACAAAAACAGAAAAACAACCTAATATTCTTTTCACTATAAATCGAAAAAAAAAAAAATTCTTGTCATTTTTTAAAAGAAAAATATTTATTTATTTTTCAAAACATGTCAGTAAAATTAATAAAAAAATATCGCGTTCAAAAAAATTGTGCCAGGCTAACCACAAAACAGAAGTCAGTTAACACTTATTTTCAAACCAAAAGGTTGTAGATCAAAGGCAACAAAAACAGAATATCATTTCATTTTAAATTCTTTTTATGAAACTACCCTTTCAGTTTAACGCTTAGAGGGCGTGGTTTTAAAAAACTTCCCCCTTTCTCATCCCCCACGGCACGTGCTGAAGAACAGGAACCAATACACGCGAACAACCTGTATCACGTGCTGCCAGTCCATTGGGCCTTTTACCACGGAGCTACCGTTTTCATTTCATTCCGTTCTGCTTTGGTGGGAAGTTGTCTTTTTTTCCCAGTCGTCCTTCCTCACTACCTGTTGCTTTCTCCTTTTCGAATGTTTTTATTCGTTGCTGTGAATAGTCTTTTCAGCACTACTCCCCATCATTCTGAATAGCAGAAGCGGGTGATTCAAATTGGTTGTTTAGAATAAAGAACATTTTGTTGAACTCTTTTTTTTGGAGTAGAATTGAAATTATGACCATGCCGTCGGCTAAACCGACACCTATGGGATTAAATGAAAATAGAAAGGTATGTTTAACATTAATTGGTAGTTAGTTAAGTAATTATTTCTGATTAATTAATTATTTTTGTTTCAAATCAAATTAGATTGGTGAATGCGTTTATTAGTGAAAATTTATTGAAAAGTCCATAATACATAGAATAAAAAATTTAAAATTATATCTTGAATGTAAGGAAAGCGTTTCACTTTAAAAAATAGTAATGTTTGGTTTTGCACGGTTGAATTTATTTGGTTAAAAACCTCCACTCGAGAGCCTACTTTGTTCCAACTATTTCTAATAAATAAACCTATTAAAAAATTTTATATTTCTGGTTAAACATATTTAACATTAATTTTAATTATGTTTTGAATTAGGCAAAACTATGATAAACTTCTAAGCCATTTTCTGCTAATCGGGTCTGTATAGTTAAGAAAAAACCCACTAAAAGATTACTAGAAAAATTTTGCAATTTAATATCAACTTTTTGTTTATATAAGTATTATATGATGTTTTTTATAAATAATAATGGAATGCTGATTACAATTTTTAAAAATAAATTTAATTTTAGAATTCAGTTACTATTATTTAATCTTTATTTCGTCTGAGAATTGAATTGTTATTACGGTATTAATTTCAGTAGCCAAGTTCTTTCGCAGATGGATTTAGCAGTTTCATTATATTTTTTATTGCTTTTACGTTTAAGTTGTCTAAGACAATAAAAACTTTTTATATCATTTTTATGAAATACATTAAATTCTACTGCCGAATTTTGAAATGCCTTAAATCTTGCTTTAACAATTTATTCTGCAAAGAGTTTCTAAACGCTGTTCAAAAAATTCAAGTACACAGTGAAGTTGAAGTACATGTTTTGGAAAACAGATTATAAATGGGTTTTTTAGAATAATTTTTAAATTTAAACTTTTGAAGTAAGGGATAGTGGCATAGTAGGACAATATTCGGACAAATAGATTGTAAATTGGCAACGTTTGAATGTTCACTAAACATATTTTTTCAAAACACATGAGTGCAAGAGTTAGCCAGTTTTCAATATTTGGATACAGCAGTTAGTTATTAGGAGTGTATTAATTCTGACGTTGTTTCGCATTTTTGAAAGATAATCAGAAACTATGTTTAATTGAAGTACATAATTTATCTATTTTGTTTCAATTGTTGTGCATTTATTAAATTACTTGTGTATTTTCAAACGTTGCTCAATTTTTTATATAATATAGTTATATTTTTATGTGGTCTTAGCATTAAATTCAGTTTTCGAAATTAAATTTAATTGTTTAGATTGTAATGCTTAGAAATCACTTTATTTGTACCTAAAAACACTTTTGAAATGCTAACAGAAGGCTATTTGTGTAGACCTAATGATTCGCTTACTTATAAAATTTTATTCTTAATAGAATTTAGCCCTTCATTTGTGTCAAAATTTTAAATTTTCGTTTTTTCTTTTCTTTTAATTTACAAGTCTTAACTGTCAAACCATATTTATTTAATTCCTACTTGTGATTCATTCGCAAAATGATTTGAGGTTCAATCACGTGACTATCCTTCTAGGTAGACTATCTTTCAACTATCAGCTATCTTTATTTTACTATCTTGCAAATGAAAAGAAAAATATTCCTATGCATTTTGCAATTCAAAGGATCATTTTTTTCTCTGCTGCGTTGATTTACCAAAATGCACTTATTTTTTTGTGTTACTGTACATGTTTTAACACGTTTTTCCCCTCGCTTTATTTTACTAACTCATTTATTTATTCATTAATTTTCAATAAATAATTTTTTTATTCACGTTTAAAGTTATTCACGTTATTTTAAAAAAAAGGGGGGATTTAGGATATAAAGGGTTTTAAATTACAAATTTTAATTCTGAAATTAAAAAATTTCCAAATTTTAAAAAGTCTTTCTCTTATGAGGTTATAGGGTTGACTCAAAGAAAAGGTTTGAAAATGAATCCTTTAGTTTTTCTTAAAAGTATCCTTAAAACTGGCTATTTTACATGTGTTAGGTAGAAGTCGATTTTCCTTAAATGAAGTTGCATTTAAATAAAATCGACCTGCTGTTTAGTGTTAAATTTTACTCCTATTTGTTGTTTTTCATATCGAAAATTTTATTTTGTATTTATAAAAGTGTTTTTATTTATGACCTATTTTTTTAAAAATTTCGAACTTGTTTTTACTTCAAATTTTAAAAAAAAGTTATTGAAAGAACGTAATTAAATTAAAAGTGATTTTTATGGCATCTTTTTAACTATTAAAGAGTCTGAGCTGCACTGCGACCAGAGCTCTGCAGTAGGCACTTGAAGTATTCGACATCAGACTTTTGGTCAAAGCTACTATGAATATTGAAAAATTTACTGTGTTTTTGCATCTATGGGAACACCAAAAACTTGGTAATTTTTTCTAAAACGTTTGGTAATGATTTTGGTGAAATTAACTATAAAATATGGTTTTATGATTTGTGATAAAGCTTTTTTAATTTGGTAAAATTTGTTAATTTTACCCTAATATTTGTTTGAGAGCATGGCACAAACCCCATTTACTAGGTTAAATTTACTTTTCAACTTTGTATTTTTTACTAAATGTGTGGTAATAAGAAATATATTTTTGAAAACCAGAATTTCCGGTAAACCGTTACCATTTAAGAGGAAAAAGTGCCAAATGACTGATTTATATTCCGAGTATTATGGTTTTTATTACCAGACTTATTTATTTTTTTAACAGAAATGTCATTAACATAGAGTAATGGAAATTTTAAGAGAATTTTTTTTCTTTGTGTAAGAAACTGTTACAAATATATGATATAAATTTGCTCACCTATTTATTTATATTTCCAACCCAGCTAAACAAAGTTTGTGGGTTGTAATTTAAACAATACAAAGAAATATAAAATTATTCCTAAGCTAGTTCATGCTCTTCTCTCGTAAAAAAAAATCACAATGAAAAATTTCTTCCATTCATATACATTTGTCATTATGTCAATTTGAGGTCGTCTCTCACTTTTCTTTTTTCCATCATATTTCTATGTCATGGCAGATCTAGTCACACCATACCTCACCATTGATTAAATATTTTTCGAGTTCTGCTATTTAAATGATTTTTTAAGCATTAAGCTAAATTAGGCATTTAAAGAACTTAAAGCTGCTTTAAATTTGTGAGTTCAATATTATTTTTAAAAAATTTATACGCTAAAGATTTAAACCTAGTTTCTATAAAATTTTTATTTTATAAATTATTTTAAAAATTGGATGCGTCGCACATAAAAAAGACAATTTGCATAAGAAAGCGTATGTTAAAGAACAGTTAACGTGTTTAATTAAAAGAAAAAAAAAATTATGTAATTTTAGTAAGTGGTCTAAGTTTAATAGGTTCTGCATCTTTTATTAACTGAAACTTATTTTTCAATTACTTTATGAACTTATTTACTTTATGAACTTTTAAGATTTCAAGGTATAGTATTTTGGAAATTTACTACTATAGGATATTCATCTTAGTGGTATGCAGCCCAGAGAAAAAAAAAATCGAATACATGAATACATAACATAATATTATAGAGAGAATACATTATATCAAGTTAAATTGTTCTTATAAATTTAGTAAACGGTCGAAAATAAATTCCAATTAAACCTTTAATGTTATAATTTCAATCACTTCATTTGAGCTAAACTAAAAATTTCAAAATGAATAGAAAAAGTGCGTTGTAATTTTTTTTTTTTTTTTATGCTAAACGAATTACTTATGCTTAGTATTTTATAGCTTCAGAATGATATTCTATTGCATGCTTCTATTTGCTTTGTTTTCTAATATTAATAAAATCCTTTTAAAATTATACGCAGCTAAAAAAGTTTTAAAACGATGATAGTTTTACCGGTGACGAACTGTCAATTCATATAACTCCTGCTTCAATTATCTAAATTTAGAGTAAACCTTAGAAAATTAGGCAACTTTTGAGAAAAGTATTAGTACCGTAGGTGTGTGTATCTGCTGTACAAGAAAAGAGGAAAATGGAAAAACCTTCATGGTTACCCTTGAAAGGAATAGAAAAACTCATCCTTATCTGTCAAAGTTAAGATTTTATTTTATAATTTTACAACCGTCGGTGAACAGCCGACCCAATTTTATGGGTTTACGACTACTAATGTTCAATTCCGAAGCCTTGTAATTTTGAACCCAATCCAGAAGACGAGGGAACTCCTGGATCAAGTATTGGGAGAAATGTGCCTTCGTGGAGGACTTTTTGATGGAGCTAACCCACATTTGCGTTACATGGAGAGGAAGACCACGAGGACCTCCTACGGTTAGCCTGTCGGTGAAGGGACTCTAACCCATGATCCGTCTACCACAGAGGATATTTCACGTTAGCATTGTGGTCGGTGCAAGCCGGATGGGGTAGAGATTCGAACCCGGTTCGCCTCATTGGAATGCGAATGCTCTATCCCCTGAGCAATCGCGGCTTAAGATTTATATAAAGGTTATGATGATTCTTGTTTTTATTCCATTTTATTGTAATTTTTTGCTATTTTCTACCGGTAATTAAAACTAATAGTAGCTTAAACATAGTGGTTTAAAATAAGTTATAGTAGCAAATAAAATTGCACTACTAGTAAAATGGTAACTTTTCTGTTTAATATAAAAGTTTCTATATTTATTTTATTCGTCTTAGATATCGACTTATTTTTCTTTTTACTTTGTGTAGGCCTCCAAGCCTTTGATTGAGAAAAGACGAAGAGCAAGAATCAACAATAGCTTGGCTCAACTGAAATCAATGGTTGTGGAATCTGCGACAAATAACCAACCACCGGTAAGTTACGTTTTTTTTTTTAGAGTTAAATTGTTCTATTAACAAACATTTTGTTTCGCTAAAGTCTTCTTCTAAGAATTATTTGATTTTATTAAAGAAAATATCTTAATAACTGCTTTTGTAGATTATAGCAAAAGATAACTAACTTTAAAAGGAAATATAATATAAAGTTTTGCACATATTTGAAAGCCTTATATGTTTGGGGAGCTTAAATATAAATTCAGAAATGATACCTAGTCCTGAAAACTTTCAATGAAAAGCATTTATAAATAAAAAATACGTTTTCCTTTAAATTCTTTTCCTTTAAATTTTGTGGTAACACAAAATAAGTAATTTGTTTTCAAAACGTAAAAAAGTAATACAGTAATACAAAAGTCATACCTCAGTAATACAAAAGTAATACAGATTTACATCTTGGACTTTTAAATTTAGTAATCAGTTGATTAAAACATGAAATTTAATATTATCAAATATTGTATGATTAAAAAGTTTTCATATACGTTGAGGAGTTGCCAGAAAAAGAAATGAGCTTACCTACTTACTATTGTAGCGTTCATAAATTACTCCTCCCCCCCCCAAAAAAAAACTCTCCTGTGACAGCCATAAATTACGCCTTACTGGATTGTCGGGTAAAGTTCTTAGGAAAAAGCCAAACAAATATAAATAAACATTCGATTAATCGGAGTAAAAAAAGGTATATAGTGATGGTGACTATGATTACGAGGTTTAACTACATCAGTTATGGTCAATATTTTAGACAGGTTTGGGCTCTGGTCGACGAGAGCAAGGTAATGAAGAAATATAGAAGTTCTCCTCTTTGAAATGCACTATTTCTGGTTTCCGTTGCAGAAAGTGATCTCATTCTTTGTGGCGTGGGGAGTTTTTTCTACAGACAAACTATATAGTGAAGAGGAACACGCTCCCACAATTTCTAATTGACATATGGGTGAAAACATCGCGATGAAAAACGGGAAGCACCAAATCACTCCAGGTAAAGCAAAAGTCGAAAAAAAAGCAACCTCCATTCATTTCGTGAAAACTTGATGACATTTAATATGGAGTAGTATATAGAACAGTGCGATTCACCGTTCAAAGTGTCAGATGTAAGTCAAAATTGTTTGAAGATTGCTACGTAGGACGCAATATATTCGAAACCACCGTTTTGGGATGACTATAAGCTAGAACAAGTTACGTTTCTGCTTAAATTATAACACTGTTAGGTTTAAGCTTTGCATTAATGACCATAAAGCTTGAAGAATTGGAGGAATGTCAAATATATTTAGCCGTAAAAGCATTTGAACCGCACGGAAAAATTTCTAAGAACAGCAAAGCCTTTGTCGATCTCTAAATGCAAATGTAATAAAGTATGTCGGCCTTTCTTTGTAGATCTTCGCGGTTACTTTACAAAGCTTGTTCTCACGTATATTTAAAGTTTAATTCATCTAAGCTTTTCCTTTATTGAAACGGATTAAGCCTAGTTTTTTATTTGTTGAACTTTGTTCATCCAATTAGGATGGAGACATTCTTTTTCATATTTTTGAAGCTCCTAGCGTTTACTTATAGGAGCAAAAAGTAGTTGCATATGTGTTTAATTATTGTGATTTATTTTGTACACTGTAAAACGTTTTGGTGTATAGTTGCTGCAATTTTTGATGTTGAGGTAAACCAGGGGTCTGTCTAGACATTTTGTGAAAGGTCTTGTTTTTGTAAAATTGGGAAAGAACTATTAGTAATTTGTGAATATAAAATAAGCGTTAAATCACATTCCTTCAACCATTGTACTGCTTTTGTGAATTTGTGCAAATAGGGTCCTGTTATTGCAAAAATTGCTAAAAATCTTTTCAAGTTTTTAAATTGTAAATAAATACAAGATTCTGTTCAACAATTGCTGCTGCTAAATTAGAGATGCAACATACAAATATTTGGTATTTAGCCTATACTGCTCAACACTGAATATTCATTTCGGACGAATAATGGAAACAAAATCACTCACATTTTAATTAATTTTAATTGACATATTTTGGGTAACATAACTTAGTAATGTATCACTTTTAATGTGTTGCGCATTAAGTAAACTTGAACAATTCTTAAATTTATAATATTTTATTTAAGAAATTACCAGAAATTAATTTTTATTTACATAATATTCTATTAATTAAATTTTTTTGAAAAAATATAAATTGATTAATTATTTATTCACAAAAAAATATGATGTAATATTAATAAGATTGCGAACGCGATCTTTGTAAATGTAGAAATATTTTCTCAGAATACTACATTTGGAATTTAAACTTAGGGAAACTTAGTTTGTCTCGAACCGTATTTCCTTCCCTCCCCCCGGAAGGGTTTATTCGATTAACAAAACAATAAAAAAGATAAACAAATCTGTGAAGGGTCCGATTAAAAGATAAATTATTTTGTGAAGGGTCCGTTTTCGTAAAAAGATACTTTGTAAAGGGTCCGTTAACGGACTCAAATTTCTTCTAAACAGATCCCTGGGTAAACTAAATACATTTTTGAGTAAAGATATGTAGTTATCGTGCAAAAAATTACGTAACATTGAGAAAATAACAGTTGCTTGAAAAAATTAGGCCAAATATATTACTAAAAATTTACTTGTTTTTTTAAACGAAATGTTTTTGCTCGGAAATACGCATGAAAATATGTGTTGTTAGAGAGCAATTAAACAAAAATTAATTAAATAAATAAGAATATAACAGTGAAAAATTAAATAAAAAATAGGACTATATAAACTGTAAAGAATTTAGCTGACCTTAACAATAAAAATGATGGCAACTAAGCGCCAAATTTTTTTACAGAGTATGTAACAGAAAAAGATATGAACATATGTATTGTCAGCAAGCAACTAAACAAAAAAGGAACAAAATAAATAAGTGAAACTATAACTATGGAAGAAAGAAATGTGACTACACTGTAAACATTTTAGTTTACCTGAACATCAAAAATGTTGGCAACTATACAAAAAAACTTACAATTTAGAAATAAGATAGTTATTTAACCATCAAGTATTAATAATATAATATTGGGATATAAATTCTAAGCGACGTCATTTTTAAAGCTATGGAATGTTGAATAGGATTATTGAACAAAAATTAACTTTTTATTATTTCGTTTTTCAGAATGGAAAACCACCAAAATTGGAAAAAGCTGATATCTTAGAAATGACTGTTACTCATTTAAAGAAAATCCATCACGGTCTAATGAAAGGTAATTATTGAAGGCCATTAAATTCAATTTTACGACTCTCTTTCATTTCATATTTTATATTTTTATGCTTTTAAACTCATTATACATCATAAAAGCTGGCTTAAGAAACTGAAAATCAATAAAGATGCTTTCACACTCTCAGAAATTAAAATCACACTTTTGAAGATTCAGCAATTCTTGAGCTGTATTTCGCTAATTTTGAAAATTATTTTGTCTCGAAAGCACGTGATTTGTAACGCGTCTCGAACTCTCAAATATGTGACGAAAACGTTTCTTTAACTCGGAAACTCTCTCACCAACTTAAATCTACTAAAGTAATTCTTAATTTGACGAAACTAGAATGACGAAATATGAAATATTTTATTAATTTTAGCGAAATTCTTTTCCTCGAAGAAGATGCAATTGTTATTGCGTCACTTTGATGAAATGTTTGCTCGGAGCATATACTAGGAAACTGTTTCGTCAAAAAATGAAGAAAGCTTCGTGAATATTGAGCATCCATTTTTAATGTGCACTTTGCAATTTCTTTGTTTTCCTTGGAGCGAACATTTTGTCAAAGTGGCGAAATAACTATCGTCTTCTCTTCGAAGAAACCAACTTCGTAAAAAATAAAGAAACAAAGTGGCATTCTATAAAAGTGCTAAAATGCTTCTATATAAACTTTGGGATTAATATGTTACGGTCAGCTTTGTGCATAATTTTTTTCCTGTCACGCTATTAATTAAGACTGGATTAATGAGAAAATGTGCTTTTAAATAACGATAGTTGCTATAATTTTTAGGCTGGATTTTCAAAATTCACTTTATTTTGTCTCGTTAAAATTATTAATTTAAAAAGAGTTGGTTCTCTTTATAATATTGGTTCTGAGACTTTAAAGTTACGAAACAATTTGCAACGAAGCATAAGAGAAACCACTTGTTTCCAAACTTTAAATACAAGTTTGTTTTGAAGTTTGTATTCATAATTATATTTCTTTATTCTTCTTGTAGTGCCAGACGATGAAAAATATATGGCTGGATTCTCTTACTGCATGAAGGAAGTACGCCATTTCATAGAAAGCAACATCGACGATGATTCCAAAAGTCGTGTTCTCCATTATTTAAATTGTTTCGCCAACAAAATTCTGCTTTCTGGAGCCAACCATATTTCCATGACAGATCTCGAAACAGGAATGGACGATTCTTCCTGCTCCAGCAACAGCAGAAGTGAAACACCATCATCAACTTTTAATGATTGTTCTCCCATGGATTACCATTCTTGCAGTCCTTGTCCAGAAACTCAGCCAGACTCTTCAACAGCCTTAACAAATCGGACTCACTCACCAGTGAGCCATTCGCAATATGAAAACTCTAAGTGGATATACGCCAGTCCAGACACCTCAGCCAATAGAACACATTCATCCAGAATTTGTGCCAACAACTTGCCGTCTAATTGCGAAAGAGAGGAATCATCTCATGGATATGGTCCTCTAAATCTGTCCTACCATAACTCAAAAAGCAATGTAGATCGTGGACAGCAAAACGATGTGAGAAACTCTTTGCAAATTAACTACTCAAATAAAAACGTAGATAATCAAGTTTATAATGATCATGCATTGAATAGACCAATCATAATGCCCAATGTATATCAGGAAAATGCATCTGAATCAGTCTGGAGACCATGGTAGCCATTTATATGTATATTTATCTAAGTTGTATATATAAGTCCGTTTTTTATTTTTTGAAACTTTTTTATTGTTATTTATTGTATTGCGAAGCAACTGTGACTTGTAAAATGTTGCGAAACATTTATATTGCACAAAACATTATATTTTTTATATTGTATTTTTATAGAAGCATTAAGTGCTTGTGTTTATATTTTTCGACGTTGGAAATTGCTTATCCGCAGTACAAACCGGTTTCTGATTTCTCTTTTTAATATGAAAGTGTTATGTAGCATTAAGCTATTCTTAAACGATGGCCTATTTTTTTCACATATCATTATACTTTTCTTTGACTTTTTACATTAAAAAAATCACTGTATGAATTGTCGGCATTCTATAGAAAGCCTAGTCAGTCTATGTAATGCCTAGTCATTCTATGAAATGCCGAGTCATTCCATAGAATGCTTAGTCATAATAAAGAAAGCCTAGGAATTGTATAGAATGCTCGGCCTATTTTTAAAAGAAAAGTATGAAATATAAAAATTGTTTATTACTTTGTCTAATCATTACATAAAATATCTAGACATTTTATTAAATGACAAATTTTCTTTAGGGACTGTTTAGACTTTTTCTAAATTTCCGGTAATTTTTTCATCTGTCTTTTTAAAGAATGCTTAGTAAGTTATTAATCAAGTCTTACTTTACCGAGCAATTAAAGAAATCCCCACAATACATTGACTAAAAAAGTCAGTGTATGAATGGCCGAAATTCTATACAATACCTAGTCATTGTATAGAATTCTAGTTATTTAGAATACACAACGTTTTTAGGTAAAGTTCGAAATATGACAATTATTATATTTTTAATATTACTTGTACCGTTCCTTTTTTTTCTTCTAATTTACAGTGTGCCATAAAACTAATGAAAAAATGTATATAATACACATTTTTTATAGTCATTTTGTAACTTATTTTACGTTCTTTAGAGCAAATTAAATAGATGTTTAATATTTATAATGCGCTCGAAAAATTTTATTTCGCAGACGAGATTAAAAAAACTAAATATGTGTTTAATTAGGATTCAGTTCGAACTATCAGTTATAGCGTGAGATTTAGATGTTGAAATACTTTAAGCTTAGAGAAGATGTTATATATTTTATTAGTATGTTTCAATTGTGTTTAAAAACGTGTATTAAACTTATCATAAAGCTTGCTCCTAACCTTCAAGCTGAAAATTATTTTGATTCATTGTAAACTCCAATTTAAGAAATAAACCAATATCAACGACAGCGTGACTATGTTAAGTTAAATATGATATACTGTCAAGTCAACCGATAAAAAGAAGATTCAAAGTCAAATCATGACATCTTCCATCAGTGGCTGGACAATATTTTTGTTAGAACATCACGTTTTAAACATTAAATCCTGATTAATTAAATAATTTTTCAGTAATACGATTCTGCATTATGAGCTTATAAGTACCCGGATCTAATATCCGATGTCAACAATTTTCAATAATGAAGAATCATAGCTGTTGAAAAATGAAAGGATATAGGTTCGGTGAAAATTAGAAAATGATAGCTTTTAGGAATGAATAGAGCACAAGGCTCTAAGAAATAGATTTTTAATAAAAAACAGCAAATATTTTATACAGCATTGTGATGTTTCAAATTTATTGAGACTGATATTAATTTCTTTAATTCTGTCTAAAATAAAAATAAAAAAACCTCTAAGTAGTGAGAATGGACTTCATGCCATTAAAAAAAATACGGGTTATAAAAAAAAAGAATGGATACTAAGATTTAAAGAAGTGTTATATGTCTAGTGATATTGTTGTTTCTTAATCAATAAATTTAAATTTAACTCACATGACGCCACTGACTCTTTTGTACGTTCAATTCTGACTCCTAGAATTTAAGGCTTAGTAACTTAGTGGAGCCAAGATATAATCAATGACGAATTTGTATAAATTCGTCATTGATTTGTGTCGTTAAGGTACAGCGTGGGAAATTTGAAATATCTTAGCTATTGAATTTTTTCTTCTGCAAATTCAGCTGTTGCATTTAGGATATATAAAAGCAATTGGGCTACCACAATTTTATTATTTTGAAACTCTTGCAATACATTTTTGCGCAATTGTTGATTGAGTTTTACGTTACGATCTGTCCATTGGAATCAAAACAATCCGAATTATATTTGTAGCATAATAAAAGACTGTTTTATAAAATCTTGTGTTTGTTCATTTGTTTTCTAATGATTTAAATTTTGCGAATTCACTTTTCTTAATTTACTGCATATGCCAAAATATGTCCATTTCTAAGCACTTAAATAAGATAATAATTGGGGAGGGGGAGTTGGAAGTAGTTTTAACAGTTTAGACAGTATCATTCTCATAGGCCTTGAAATATAGTTTTCGAGTCCTTGATGAAGATGAAGTAAAATAAATACGCACTTTAAGGGGCACACATTGATGTTCAAACGAGAACAAAGTAATAAGACTATAGAAATCTATCAAATCACTACTGAGGACGGAGGGGTGAAAACATCAGAAACATCGAAACTCAGAGTTCTAATAATCGTCATAATATTCAGAGGTGCTTCGAATAATCTTCTTTCAATTCCTCTTACACATTCTCCCAGCTATGTTAGAGGATTTCAGTCTCGCCTCACTCAGCAGTAATTCGTTAGATTTCGATAGCGTTTTAGTTTTTTCCTCGCTTAATCATTAATTTGTGCCCCCCTATTGCGTATAAGCGCTATTTCTTCTGTATTCAAGCTTGTAATTTTAAATAAGCTTTTAAAATTTAATACTCCTGAATAATTTGAACATAAAAACGTTTAGATGTGATGAATATTTTTTTATGCATAAAAAGAAAGGTATACTCAGTGACAATCGACGTTCCGCAAATAATGACAGAAGAGTTATAATCTTAGAAGGCACTGCATTTCCTCATTTGTATAAAATGTTAAGGGCTAAAGCACCCTCAGTCCCCCCCCCCTGGGTGTACTAATTTTTAAACAATAAAATGGAGTAACTTCGAAATAGCTTTCTAAATGTTAAATTTTCTATTCTTTTTTTTTCCAAGTACAATAAAGAGAATTTTTGAATATTTAATTATTTTATAGTATTAGCAAATGAATTTTATAAAATTAAAAAACTAATTTTAAAAGTAAGAAAAAAAATCCTGAAGCAACCTTTTGTCGTTGAGAGGAATCTGATTTCTGATCTAATCGGATTTTCACGTACTAGGATTGGAACTCAATGGTTAGAAATACTATTCTTATTAACAAGTTCTGAATGTATTTTAAGTTACGAAATCAGACACTGAAATGTACTTTCATTAAATAAACAAACCATTTATTCGTAATAAAAAGTGGTTTATTTAAAATTCGTTTTTTCAAGAATTATTCTACCGATTTTGTTCAAATATTGCATTTTGCCATTTGAAATGATTTAAAAATTTGTATGCTTTACAATTCAAAAAGTTTTCATCCATTATAATAATTGAAAATTTAAAAAATTATAAATTATTATTAAATATTGCTTGCGTGGAATTGGATAAACGAATTATGTAATTTTTCGATTCATTTTAAAAGTTCTTGATATATGGAGAAATATTTAAAACAGGGAACATGCATTAAAGAGTCTGAAGCCTTCAACCAAACTATCGGGGTCGGGAACATATTTCCGAGTTTGTGGTTATTCCGATATTTTGGAAATAAGAAATCATAATCCGCCGGAAAAAAATACATGTTTAATGCGTTTTAAGTGCGTTTTTGTATCTTATATTTCAACTTAAAACACCGTCTGCATTAATTATTAAGCTTATTTGAGGTCACTCCCCTCGAGCCATAAGATTGAGTCCTATTTCGTGAAAATCCGATCATTAGGTCAAAAGTTATTCAGGGTGCTTCATTTATTTTACATTTTTTACAAACTGTACACACGCATGTTAACGTATGCATAAGTTTTATGTATGTACGTACATAAATGCTCATGAATAGTGCGCAATAAAAATGTATGATTGCATGAATCATCATCAATGGCTCGACAGCCCAGGGTGGGCCTTGATCTTCTCACGAAGTTTTTTCCCGGCTATCATTTTATTTGCTCGTGTTTTCCAATTTGATTGCATGAATAATGCGCAAAATAAAAATGTAAACATCTAGAATTATTTTTGGTCATGGGATTTTTACGTACGAGGACTCAATCTTAATGATTTGAAATACTCACCTTAAATATGCCAATTAATTAGACCCGACGATATTTTAACTAACGAAATCAGACTCAAAGAACATAATATATAACTTTGAATAAACATACCTCTTTATCGAGTGATTTGGATTTTTAACCTTCAATATATAGCCGCAGTCTGAGAAATATGATACAAATTTCTGTATCATTTCAAACTATGTAATTATAAATGAATAGATTTGGTTTTATGGAGCTTGAAAAATGAAAATTTAATGTATGACCCATTAACCATTCAGCCAATTTTTTTTCAGATTTTGGAATTTTTCGTTACATTTATTACGTTACTATTAAAATTATTTTGTTTCTGAAATTATTCTCACATAAGCGAGTTTTATATTTTGTGCAAAAATATTTTTCTGAATGAAATGCTTCTAGAAATACAGGGGAATATGCTAATAAAATTGGAGAGTTTTTAAAAATGTTTGCAAAATCTCTAAGGTAACACTGAGTTCTTACAAGCGCTAACGATAACGCAAATCAATAACGCTACAAGCTCCATTAACGCTTTAGCAAGTCAAGAATTCAACTCAGTCGGAAGAAAAAAGAATTTTAATTCAAGAAATTTCGTTTTTGGTTTTACTTCTGCGATTTAATTAGCATATTTTAAGCTGGCCCCTGTCCCTTTTAGAGGACGCTATACCGTGGGAGACACTTCTCATAGCGAATCGTGTTTTTCTTCCATTGGTATTTTGAAGTTTAGAGATAAGCAAGTTTAGGTAACTTAGAGTAAATTCTGAATATTTTTTCCCTTCATAACATCAAGAGGCAAACAAATTACAGTCGAACTTCCATTTAATGAACTTCCATTTTGCGAATTTTTCTATTGTGCAATTTTTTTCGAGGAGCCAAGAACATTTTGGAAATTTCTTCGTAAAATAACTTCCAAATAGCGAAGTGAATTTTCCATTTAACGAACTTTTCTTTGAGATCTACTTCTCCTATTTCCCAAAATATTTCAGACCATTTCAAACTTGTTAACATATCTAATGGGGGATACGACCTCGAATTGATTTTTGAAGCCACTTTTAGAGAAAGCAGTAACATCCCATTCCCTTTTTGTTTGCATTGCCAACGAAAGACTCAGACAAAATTAACGGATCTTATCAGAAGCAATTAAACTTAAGAACTCATGTGCTAATGTATGTTTAAAATTACTTTTATAATAAACGTAGCTATAATTTTATACGTAAATTTAGCTTTTTTTAGTTGAAAATATATCTAGCAAGATAGTGTAACACTGAATAATGTTTTGCTCTATTCTTGTTTTTCATGCAGATTTCTCTCATGGTTAAGATTTATAGAGTAAATATTTTGTGTTAAACTTGGTTGGTTCTAATGCCACTTGCCACACGAGCAAGCCTGCTTGGTGAAACCGAGCAAATTTAAGGCAGAGTGTGCGATTCTTGTTTTTCAGTGGCGCCATCTATGGCCAAGAATTCGACTTCTGCCACATCATACGTCACACCTGTTTATGAGGCGGGCCCACTCATACATCCATTCATTCATCCACAGATCGTAATTTTGATCTGAATCAGAGAACGATAGATCTCCAATCCAGTACCCCCAGAGGGATTGATTTGTTACGGGAACATGGAAGACTTTGCGACTAAGGACAGAATTTTAACGTGCATCAGTCACCAACTACACGGGGAGTCTTCGGCCGGCGGGGTTCGAACCCACGAGCTTTCGTGTTAATCCTGTTTTGTGTTGTTTAAGTATTTCAAAAGATGATTTTCTGTTTAACGAATTTTCCATACAATGAACTTATTATCGGGATTTAGCAACTTCGTTAAGTAGAGGTCAGACTGTATAACAGGATTACGAAGTTATCCTTTTGATATTTTGAGAAAATTTATTCAATATTTAAGACTTCACGATTTACTTTAGGTTTTCCTGAATCCACTTTTTCCATATTTTAACTTTTAAATTACTTATGTCGGGGAAAAAGAGTTTGCCATGAATGGTTTCTCCAACGTTATAGCGCTCGCATGATAGCATATCAATACTAAGCAATAGATCAAATTTTTTTTCTTTTCGTAATGCTCTCAGAGACACAGTGTTGCCCTCGTATAATGAATTTCGAATCAAAATGGCGTGCAACCATTTTTATATTCATTTTATTTATTTGAGTCGATTGACTGTCATCATCTGTCACTTCTAAATCAAAGATCCTCACAGAAAAGCACACGCGACATTCCAATCACAATATTTAAAATCCCGAGACAGCCATTCTACTTTTCCTTTTGAATGTCCAACATGTCATTAAAATAATTTTATGCCGGATTAAGTACTGAATAAAAATCATTTGACGGCCACACACGATGTCTAAAAAAGTAAAAGGCGTGAAAAAAAATGATTAAATAGCATTTCACTAATAAAGAAAAACGCGCAAATGCTAGAGTAGCATACAGTTTACATTCACCTTAACGATATAATCATAGACCTATTAATCTTCAAAAACGTCTTGAAAAATTGCAAGTTAGCATTTTTTTAAAAATGAATTCGAACTTATTTTATTTCGATAACCCGCATATCTTATTATTTTTAACTTTATGAAATGCGTAATTATTATATTTGACATTTATGAACTCTTTGATTTTTTTTTTTTTTTACTGTTAAAATTAAAGATAAGAAAAACTTATTTGAGCTTAGGTTGTCGATGAAGGGTAGGAGAAGGGTTAGAACGTATAATGAATTCGAAGAGTTTATACTTATTTTTTTAGATATTATTTTAGATAAAGCTAGATATAATGGAATTTTTTTTTTTTTTGAACTAGGTACCAAATTCTGCAAGTAGTTAATAATACATGCATTATTAAATACACGTACGGTAAATAAATGTTGTACGAAATTCGGTTAATGTAATTTTTCTTCAGTTCATATTTCACCAGTGAATAGTTCACAAAATCGTTTTGATGAATATCCGAAATTCGGTCATTAACATCGTTAGGTCGATCTTGCATAGAGATAGATAAGGATGTTTAATTAAAAAATAAATTTTTTCAATACATCGACATTCAAAATCACGATCATGCTGAATGTCGACATTTATTTTTTTCGACTTTTCACATTAGCAGCTAGAAAAATTATCATACGTATTTACATGCGTATTGTATAAAAAATTTTTTAAAAAATTACTGAACTGAACAGTACTTATTTTGATAAAAATATTTTTCTATCAAGGAATTTTAATTAAGAGAACTTACGGGTCGATCATTAATATTTTTTGTTTTGTTAAAATTATTTATTATTACACTTTTTTGCTTTCTTAAATATTTCTGCTTTTTTATTTATTATTATAATTTTTATAATTATTTTTGTAATTTTTATTAATTAATCATTATAATAATTTCTAAAAATTATTTATAATTATAATTTTTATTAATTATTTAGCGTAATAATTTTTAGTAAGTATTTACTATTACAATTTTTAGCTTTGTTAAAATTATCTTAATTCTTCTTTTAAGTTTTTGTTCAATTTTATGAATTAAAGATTTATATACCTAATGAAAGTTAGAGAATATAGGTTTCTCTCCTAAGGGTAAGGAAAACTTAAAAATTTTATGACAAATTTGAAATAAAAATTTCCACACCAAATCTCCAAGCTTTTAATATTTCTTTATAAGTTACATACATACACTACGTTACAAAGATTTAACTCTTTGCATAATCCATGCGCCATTTGTGCTTGGCTAAAATTTTCATTGCAAAAACCATAAATATCGTATATATTATATCTCAATACAGAAACGGTCAAGAACTTTTTATTTCACTGCACAAGCTCTTGCGTCCTTATTCACCCTTTGCCAACCTTTTTCAAAGAATATTTTATGCATCACATTGGAACTTTTTTTCTCAATGGATTGGAACTAATATTACGCATTACTCCAATACAGATAAGTTACAACTGGTTGAATACAGCAGTAAAATTCAATCCAACAAAGTACAAGTGGTGGTTTATTCTTCCCTTTAAATTCACAGCTACTTTCCTCCAAATATTAACGTTCTTTTCTGTTTATTAGCAAATAAGTGCACCCGAAATCGCATTTCTTAAAAGTCGTTCAGGCCCATAACACCCGGAAACTCCGGTACTTAAGTTTGTTTGTTATATCGTAAAATTCTCCCCTTTTCCCTAAAGCCAAGGCAATAATTCGAAAGATTTGTGTCATAATATCTTCTTACGGGTCATTTCGGCGGTTCACACCGTTGCTTTCCGAGAATAATTGAAACTCCGTTTTGTTCGACTTAGGTATTTTGTTGGCAGAATTTAATATCGTCTGCTTTTAAGTATTTTGTTAGCAGATTTAATATCGTCTGCTTTTTTCCCCTTGACGATATTTTTTTCGGATTACGCGACGAAGGGGGAAAGAATACAGACGATTTATGATCCGAAACCGTAACTGTTTTTGTAGTTGACAGGGCGGTCAAGCATTTTTCACTTTTTATATCCTTGTAGCGAATCGTAAGATTCAAATGAAAGAGACTGGAATGCTTTGTGAATGAAGCTGGGAATGCTTCGTGTTAAAATGTAATAATACACATGTTCTTTTGTTGGAAGAAAGAGCCATATTTTTTTTATTGCTATAGTTGATTTGAAATTTGATTAGGCTACTTCATAAAAAATAATGAAGGTGGAAACAATATATTGAAGCTTTAATAAAGGTACGGATTATTTTGTAATGGCACTTATCACTTTTGCTTTTAATCCTATAGTCATAAAATAGTGCTAGATATCATTGAAGAGAAAGCTACCGAAATTAGCGGTCGTTATTTTTAAGCTTGTAGGTGTTAACGAAACGAAAGATAAAAAAAAAAAAAAAATATTTGTATGTATATTGCTTTGAGCATATTTGTTAATTATGTCAATAAAGTTATGAATTTAACATCTCGGAATGAGTAATCTGTTATTAAAAGAGCGTTCAGTTTTTTTTCTAGGATGTTTTGAATTTTTTTATTTGAAGTTTTTGTTTTCTGTTTTTATAGGAAAATTCTGCCTTCATAATTTCTACAATATTATGTGAATATATTTTAAATTTTGGAGATACTTATTATGTCTCCTTTTACTAGTATATTCGATTTAACTCTACGTGATTCTAATTCTAAAAATCTAAATCTACGTGCCCCATTAAAATTCTGAAAACTATTGTAATCGTGAATGGAGATTATTTAAAATCACGTTTAAAATTCTAAGTGGTAATTATGATTATTTTTTATCACAAATTCAAAAACTCAATCACTTATCCAACCCTAGTTTGTGTTAATGCTTCCTATAACATTAAAGTTTTTTTTCCCGTCGGCTATGGCGATAGAGCGTTTGCTTCCCAATGAGGTGAACCGGGTTCGAATCTCAGCGATGGCTTGAAGATACAAATTACGCATCCGGCTTGCACCGACCACAGTGCTGACGTGAAATATCCTCAGTGGTAGACGGGTCATGAGTTAGAGTCTCCTTGCCATCAGACTAAGAGTGGGAGGTTCTCATGGTTTTCCTCTCCATGTAACGTAAATGCGGGTTAGTTCCACCAAAACGTCCACCAGGAAGGCAAATTTCTTCCAATACTTGAGCCAGGAGTTCCTTTGTCTTCTGGATTGGGCTCAAAATTACAAGGCTACGAAGTTGAGCGGAAGTAGTCGTAAAAATTGGGTCGGTTGTTCAACGACAGTTATTAAAAAAATAAAAATAATGTTTTATTATTACTGGCTTTCTCATAGGTGGCCTCCTATGTATTTCATAAATAATCACAACACTTATAAGAAAAGTGATATAAATCAATAAGACATCCAATGATAGGAATTCCAAAAGTTCAATTCTATGATTTAGCGAATAGTTAATACATAAATTTTTATGCATAACATGAAGTTTAATATTCGAGTTATTGCCAAATTATGAAAATTGCAATAATAAAACTAACGAGAACATGAAAGCGGAGTGTTCTAATCTAGTCAGAAGTCATTGTCGTGCGATGCCTAAAAATTAGACAAAAATCACTGCTGATATTCCGGAAGATGCGTATTTACCGTAAACAAGGGAGCCACTGTGGCAAAAAAATATCAACCAGCCACTAATAACTAGGCGCAGTATAATTTTCCCATGTATTATTAATAGCTTTGACTGCAACCGTGTTCACGATGCTCATAAGAAATAGCAGTTATCTATTTATTGAACGGCTCATCAAAATTTCACACAGGTAAAAGATAATGGGAGTGAGGGGTGTTTACCCCCAGAAAGTAGTTTGCACCACAGACTTATATTTATCCGAACCTAAAATACTCGCTGTGTATGTTTATAGCAAATTATACTTAGGGTTTGAAGGTCATAGCTTCAATAAATTTTCCGGGTTAACTGTTGTTATTATGCCTAAAATGACTTCCGGTAATTTATCTGTAATGAATATTACTAAAAACGTAACGTAATTAGATTCATCTTAAAAGTCCAACCTTTATGTGTAATTTGTAAGAGTAGATCAAGTAATAATTATTTCTTGATAGGGTAATATTTTATCTATAGAAATTACGAAATCAATAGATTCGGTTATTTCGACGAATCTATTGCTATCATTTAATATACAGTAAAGTAGTGCTACATGAAACCACTTACAAAAACAATAGATTTAGCCACTTTATTGAATATATAGTATTGTATCAAACCAATTACAGAAGCAGTAGATGTGGTCACTTTGATGAATGTAACGCTTATATTTATGAATAACGTTGCATCAAACGAATTATGGAAACAATATAGTAAGTTACTTTATTGAATATAAATTTAATATTTGATGTATATCGTTGTATTAAAACAATCTCAGAAACTGTGGTGTAGTTTTGAGGGGAGAGTTTAGGGGACTACACCCCCTGTGAAATTGTATATTATTTGACTAATGAGCTATTGTACGGTAAATAGTAGGTACGTACAGTAATATAGTTTTACAAAAAATTTCATTATGTATTTTTTGTAGTTTGGAGAAAATAAAATTTATAAATATATATAAATATAAATGAAGATATGTAAATTGAGAACTCTTGAAGAGGAAAAAAAGACATTCAATTTATTATTTGTTGTTGTTGTCCAATTATCATGAAGTATAGAGCGTCTNTATATATATATATATAATTATTCTTCATTTTAGAATAATTATTCGCAGAAGTAATTCAGAATAAAAAAAATAAGCTTTTTTATTTCATTCTTTTTTTTTGTCTTATTAATGGTTTTTCAGTTATTAGTGCAAACATTTTTACCAATTTACCTCTTTTGATGTTCAACATTACAGCGGTTATTAGTATTTAAAGTAAAGTGAAATTAGTCAAGAAGCTGCACATTCTTTCAAGCTTTTTCTATGTTTCGTAAGACTTTGACAGCAGTAGGTTTTAACTCTTCTTTAATTAACTGAATTTGGCAACAGGTTATGTTGCTGAAGGGTTCTCAGTCTTGAAAAAAGAAGGTAGATGTAGCACGATAAATAGCTAAAAAAATTGCAAAGATAAGTTTATCTGTTAAATAAAAATTATGAAAATGCTGTAAAATAAAAATAATACAGATAATCAGCGATTGTGCGGACAATCTTTTACTTTATTTTATAACCGGCGTTGAACCGGCGAACCAATTTAGTGTTGAAGACTATCAATGTTCAACTCAGTAGTTTCGTAATTTTGAACCCAACCCAGAAGACAAGGGAACTCTAGGATCTAAGTATTGGAACAAATTAGCTTTTTTGGAAGACTTTTTGATGAAACTAACCCGCAACTGCGTGAAACGTAGAGGTAAATCACGAAAATCTTTCACGGTAAGCCTGACGGCAAGGGTATTCTAACCCATGATCCTTCTACCACTGAGGATATTTTATGTAAGCAATGTTGTCGGTGCGAGCCGGAAGCGGAATTCGTATCAATTAGTCACCACTGGGATTCGAACCTGGGTCACCTCATTATCCCCTGAGTCACCACGGCCCTGTGCGGACAATTTTATTTTATTTTATAACCGTCGTAGAACAGTTGAGCAATTTTGGGTTACGATTACTAATGCTCAACTCCGGAACGATGTAATTTTAAACCCAATCCAAAAGTCAAGGAAATTCCTGGATAAAGTATTGAAAGAAATTTGCTTTCGTGGAGGACTTTTAGATGGAACTAACACTCATTTGCGTTACATGGAGAGGAAAACCATGAAAACCTCCCACGGTTAGCCCGATAGCAAGGGAACTCTAACCCATGATCCGTCTAACACTGAGGCTATTTTACGTCAGTACTGTGGTCGGAGAAAGTCGGGACCGACCAGCTATCGCTGGGATTCGAACCCGGTTCACCTAATTGGAAGGCGAACGCTCTATCCCCTGTGCCACCGCGGCTCTTTACAGACAAAAGTAAAATACGCGGTTTTTCATATCTTTACGCAAATTTATATGATTTTGATCTATTTAAAAGAAAGGGAAAACCGCGCTTTTTAAAAAGTATTTGCTCTAAAGACTTATGATTTTTTGTCGCTTTACAAAAGTGTTATTTTTGTGTAAAATTTGTCACATCACTGTTTTTTTTAAAAGTTGATTTACATTAGAAGCTCGAACATTCATAGTTCTAATTTCAGAACATTTATTCCAGAAAAATGTGTATTAAAAGAGTGTCTAATTTTTTAACAATTGAGATCACATCCCATTTTGTTGAGGTGTATAAATTATTGTTATAATTATTAATTTTGATGGGATCATAGTTATTGTAAACAATATCGTAACAATGATGAAATATTTATAAATTTCAGAATTATGTAAGCGGTTATACGTACTTATAGAGATTATGATATACATCATGGAACAGTGTGTAATTTTGGTCTAAAGTCACTACTTTAGTTTTCTTTAAGATGAAAAAAATTGAACACTCACTATAAAAATATATGTTAAGAAACAGTGATTTTTTAGTATCTTTTCTCCATGTATTGTTTTGGGTGGCGTAAATAAACTTCTAGAAGTTTTGATTGATCAACTGAAGTAAAAACAGAGGGTTTTTTTAAACTCTTCTAATCAAAGTTAGATCATTCATTCGATTGTCACGAATTTAGAAGTGTGGCTTGTTTCTATACATCTTAGAAGAAATTTTTTTTTCTCGCAATTAAGTTCCCACCTGTTTTATAACACTTTTCAATACAACATTGTGATACCACGTTTTGTCGATTCACTAATAACAAAATTACTGTTTATGATCTGAATTTGAATTTGTTTGAAACAAAACATATAAATAATGCAGCTAGACTATGAAACAACACACATTTTTATTTACCATTTTAAAAGGTGGGGGAAAAAATAGGTTAGCTGTTTAAAAAAAAAAATAATAATAAAAAAAAAAAAACAGTTCGACGCAGATGATAGACAAACGTGTGATTTTTTATGCACCTGAAATTTTTCAATACAACTGAAAAAAAAATGTATATACACATTTTTGCCCTTATATAGTAAAATTTTTTTTATATATATTTGCATCGTAGTTCAATGTAAAAGTCATTATAATTATTATTTCACAATTTGATTTTCGCTAAATCAAAACACGTTCTAAAGATTCTAGAAGAACTAGTAATTTTATAAGAAACTGCTGTATACTATTAACAAAAGAGTACCGTTTTTTGTTATTTTCTACCATTCAATACCTGTGGAAAAAATAAAATAAGGCTTTGTTAAGATTGGCACTGCAATTATTTTAATAAGTTGAAAAAAAAACTAAGTTACAAGTTCAAACGGACAATGATACAAAAAAGGTCTATTATTTATACGATTTAATAAGAGTACTCGAGTTCATATTTTCTTAGGACTCTTAATTATGATTCATTTTAGAGAAAATTACAAAATAACAAGGAAATCTTCCATTTTAGCGTGCTAATAATGTTGCCAGATTTTTTTTTAGTGACTTCACAAATTTCAATTCTTTAACACGCATTAACAATAATTTACCTTATAATTAGGATGAAAAACCTATTTTAAAAATAAAGAGAAATTTCCTTTATTAATGCTGACTTTTATTTTCTTAACAACTTAATAACTCTAAAAAAGAGCAGCATAAACCAATACAAAAGTAACACGAATATAATGTCTTTTAACAAAAAAAGAAATACGTGCAGGTAAAAAAGGAATGAAATCAGAAGAAAACTTTATAAAGTGTGACTTAGGAGGGGGGGGGGGGGGGGNTGTGACTTAGGGGGGGGGGGGGGAGGGAGGCAAGACGTGAAAGAAAGAAAACGATTTTTATAACCTTACTAAAAGTAAAAAGATTGTAACGTTCTTTTTTTTGTAGAGAGTATTATTCAGTTAACATTTTATTGAACAGGGTTTTAAATTACTCATTTATCATTGTTCGCTATTTTATGGCATTTTCCTTTATAGAAATCGCAGAATGCTAGAAAATAAATCAACTATATATTTGCTTTTATATGTTTACTGTAATTGCTTATTTCGAACGGTGGGCAAGAAGTACTTTACTTAGAATTCTATAGATCATTTAATGAAGATATTTTGTTGCTGCAGTACTTACATAATAATGATAATAATAATAATTTTAGGGAAACCTAATGGAAACAAAAATATTTTCTCTTCTTTTTTTTTTATTTATTTCTTTTTACTTGTTGGACAATTCAAGCATTTTGAAAGATGTAATCACATTCATTATCAAAAACTTTTTGCCTGCTGGCTGGCAAATTTTCATGGCGGATCGATAAATATCAATTAGTTTTTTTAAAAACATATTTGGAGATGGCCTGGTGAACATCATCCTATTTGTGCCACTTAGACTTAGAAAATCACATTTAAACTTAGAAAATCAAATTTGGCATTTACGAACGTGGGATAAGCATCGCAAGTGTATTTGGTGAAACTGCAGCTCTACTATCCTTGCGAAATTTAACAAGCATGCATATGTTCCTCTTCTGTTTTTCCGACATTTAGCAGGCCATAAAAAAATTATTTGCAAGTAAACAAGTCATTTTATCCTTAAAATGTCTTTACTTACATTTTGAGGTAGGCATTGAGATAACAAGTATTTAATCCCACAGAAACGACAATAGTTTCCAGCCTCCCCTAAAGAAATCTTTAAAAGTAAATGTGCTTTTGACTACTGCATTTATTTCAATATACTACTATGCAGGATGTGTCACAATTATCTTCGGGGCTTTGAAGGCTTAAAGCAAACAAAGCATTTCGAATGCATCAACAAATTTTACTTTAACTAAAAAAGAAACATCACAAGTTTTTTTTTTTTTTTCTTTCTCACAAATCTTCAACACGTGAACTTTTGGTCTGAAGTCGAATTCTTACTGCACTCGCTGCAACATGTTACGATTAAAGGTAGCCAATACGGTTGTGATCCTTCGTCGCAATTCTGTTAAATCACGTGGGTCGAACACATAATCTTTGATGTAACCTCATACGCTATTCAGTGCGGTTCGTTTTCAATTTTTTGCACTGTACATAATATGTTATATTCTTTGTAGATCCTCACACAGGACTAATATTTTTATAAATTTTAAATGATCATCTTTTCATTTACAAATGTTAAACATTTTCGTTTAAACGAATTTTATTCGAAGGATAGCATCAAAAGAATAGAGCCAGAACTTCTATAGATCAGAAATCGATAACAAGGAGAATAGAAGAACGTGGTTCTAAGTTGCCAGTTCCTTCGTCAATTTTTTTTCTCTAATCTCTACGCATCCTGATCCTGTGGTCATGAATTGTCTGCATTACAGAGACGGGGCGAGCTGCAAAGAGAGATATTATTGTACCTAATAGACTGCATTAGATAGTTATTAGTCTAGCTTCGTTCCACTTTCGCTCGTACGTGAACAATTCATTACAAGATTGGAAAAAATAATGTATTTAAAACAATAGCAGTAGAAATATTTGTTAGAGACAGGTGAAACATATAAACATTTCTTTATACTATCGGGAAAATTAGTTTTATATCGAACCATTAAATTAGTTCCTTTCACCGTTATATAGAGCAAAACTTACACAGTTTTTATAATATGTGAAATTAAACCATATTTTTATTTAAAATAAAATTTTTTTTTGTGTAATCAAGTTATACTGGTATGTTTCTATTTAGCAACTTTTTAAGGTTGAGTAAATGAGTTAATTGGAACAATTTTATAATTCTGACATTTCTAATTTTCTAAATTATCTAGCATTAAGGTAATACAATATAACTTTTGCGACGTTTTAGTAGTTATTTTATCTGTAACCTTCTTTAATAGATAATGTGTAATGGAGGTAAAGCATTTCCGCAAAAGTCCGTTGGAGGCCAGAGGACTCATGAAGATTAAGGCACTACAATTCCGTGACCAACGACTTGAAATTGGCAATGAAGGTGGGTCGCCTTTGTATATCGAATCATCAATGAAAGTAAGAGCAGATAGATTTTCAATTTTTCTTAGAGCATAAACCATTTTATCCAGATGGAATCAATGAAAAAAAAGAAGTAATAATTAGTAAACATTTAGGCATCCTCGTGACAAGGTTCTAGGATTTTGTTCATACCTAAATACTGATTATATAAAGTGATCATGAAAGATACTGATTATGAGAATATGATACTGAGTATGCGAAACTGTTTACTGGAAATTAGAGGTTTATTAGATTTAAAACCGAAGTTGTTGATACGATGTTGGAAAAGAAAGAACTGCTCAATTCTGACTGAATCTTAAATTCTCCCGGTGCAAAATTGATGTTTCATACTCTCAAAGAAAAGCAACTGTAAATATTTTGCAAATTCTAAAATGCCCCAGTAATTATTTGACACAGGAATTATCGGGAAGTGAACTCAGTAGATTTTCTGACAAAATAGTGTAAAATTATCATCCGTAAACATTTTATAGCTTTAAAATTCCTTTAATTTAATTTCATCATTTTTTTCCATGCTAACATTTTATTAATTCAAAAGAATACAATACAAGAAAAAAAATTTCTGAGATTTCTTTATATTTAAAGAAAAATCCTTACCAAAAAAAGGTAAAAAGAAAAAAAAGATTGCATGATATCCTTTCAAAATATCGCGAGGCATTATCTCGCATGTTGGCTTAGATCATGGTGCAGTGTGAATAAAATATAAAAATTTAAAATATATATATTGTATTTAATCTCATATTTCATACTTATAGAATTATATTCTAAAGCCAAACCACGCGCGGAAAAAAAATTCTGGTTTGTATTACCTTAAATATGGTAATGACATTTCTGATGAAAAGATAACGTAATTCTGGTTAATAAAACCAATATATACGGTATTTAAATCATTCATTCGGTAATTTTTCCGCTTAATGGTGACGGTTTACTAAAAACTTTAATTTTCAAAATTATAATTCGTATTACCTCACATTTAGCAAAAATACAAAACTGAAAAGTAGATTTTTACCGAAGAAATAGTTTTTAAGCTTTTCTCTAAGGTATCTCTATTGGTATCTCTAAGGTATCTCTTTTCTCTATTGATAAAATTTACCAAATTTTATCACACATTAAAAAAAAACATATTTTATAGTTAATTTTACGAAACTTGTTACCAAAGCACTTAGATAAAATTTATCGAGATTTTTGGTGTTTCCTTAGAAGCAGAAACACGGTAAGTTATTCCATATCCTGGAAACTTTGACCATACTTTTTTTCTTAGTGCTCTTGAACCACAAGGCGTATTATCGTCTCATGTATATTTAGCGTAGTATTGTATATTATATTGATAACTATTGGTTACTTATTAATACTAAATCTCATTGGAAAAAAAAAATTATGTCTTCAAATCAATAGAGACAAAAAGAAAATATAGAATGAATACAGTTCAAATTCACTCTAGACAAAATATCATGTCTAGCAAAATATTGCAGTAAATAATAACTTCTATATTTGCAACGTTTGCTCTAGAATATTATTTACCGTAAAGAAAAATTAACTATCAAATAATTTGTCGACGAAAATTTGTCCACGCAATAGAGTTTTGATAAATTTCAATATATATTATAAAATTAATGTGTAATATATAGAAATATTATAAAATTTCCAATACTAAATTATTACTTCACTGCGAAAAGACTTACATTATCAAAATTTCCATTTCATAAAGTCAGCCATAAGGAAAAAAAGATTTTTTTTAAATCATAAGACTACGTAACATTAAGAAATAGGGATATACAAGTTATGACAACCAACTGCCGATTCCGAAGAAAAAAAAATCAATGTATCATATATTACAAATTTAATAAATCCATCCATCAAAACTATGAAAAGTAACACAATGACCAAACGCCATGAACTTTCAAGAACTGACGACGTCAAGAAACCAATATCTCACTGAGACATATTTTTTTTTTTTAAAAATACATTTTGATTTGACCTTAAGTAACATCACCTAGGCACGCGCAATAAAATACCTTTCCAATCCACTGACCTACTATTATTCCCAACTTAATAGAACCATATTATATAGAAGTACTTGAGAAGTGCTGCGGGCTTAGCTTACCGCCTCACCATTCTCTTCAAATATTAATATAAAAAGCTTACATGAAACCTACCATATGCGGAAGATTTTTTTTCTCCATGAAGTGGACACCATACGGCGCACACCAATTGCGTTTCGTTAGCTCACTGCATGAATTGCTTCAATATTTTTTTTTATGGAATAAAATTTTTTGGCCAGAGAGTTTATCGACCCCTAAACTCAGAGGACCTTCTCCACGAGGTCCGTCTGAAGTGTGTGAGACACAATCTTGGCGAGTTTTTTTTTTATAACTCTGACCCGTAGCCAAGCGATTTTGAAGATTTTTTTACAAATTTTTTTTTTTTTGAAGTGGCAACGGGTGCAAGGATTTCAATAACCTGACATGTAAGACGGCAGAATGGTGTCTTGTTATAAATTGGTTTGGTTATATCGAGTAAGATGGGGGAGGTCTCAAGTGGACTTCGTGATGCTCAGGTCCATATGGATGACCTACAAAAAATTGAGAAGTATTAAAAAAAATTCGTTCGTAAATCGAGCCACAATACAGATTCGAATTTGTAAAAAAGAAACGTAAAAAATTTAAATCAAATAAATTATTAAAATGGGAAGGAAAAAAATGATCTTGAAAAGCCATTTCCGGGGTCATCAAACTTGAAGACATATGTTGATATAGGAACAGTTTTTTTTCTTCTTTTTTATTAATTTATTACTGATTCCTGATAAATATTTTATAATAAATAATATAATATTGCGAAGAGGAGTGAGTAAAAATTGGAATTTTCTGATTGGTTAAACGTTAGCCATTGTTTTAACTGTGACTAAAGACGATTCAATTTTTCACATATTTTAAAGGTAACATCAGTGATAATTTCTAGCTTATAGCTCTGTTTGATCAAAGAATATTTTACTGCACGTATTTAAATATTTACTTATTTTATATTCGTTATGTCAGATAAATTCCATGAACAGCATTACGTGGTAGCATGCGTGGTTGTCGTTTGGCGCTATTTTCAGAATGAACATAGAGGATGCTGTTAAACTTAACAAACATACATGAGTTGCTATTACGAACTCATAACAGTTATAATAATAACAAATTATTCGTTAAAAAAGCGGCACTGCAGACCATTCGAAAAACATATTAATAATTCCGGAGACAATATGACAATTGGTCTCTCAGCTTTGCATTTTTCTATGCAATGAAAGTAGAAATTTCGATAATTCCAATCATCAAAGAAAATGATAATTGGTGATTCTTACTTATATAGAATTTGTGCCAAAAGTCATTAATTAAAAATAATTCTTTCTTTTGTTTTTTTCTCTTTTTTTAAATTACACTTAGTGTTATTTCAAGATTGAACTGATAAATATGACAAATGATATTGGTAGATCTGCAAATGGAATTAATGTTACAGCTTTTAAGCAAATATTTGATAAGATCATAATGGTTTTCGCAACCATCGCACTCATAAAGTGTGATTAATTTGAAGTGTGAGCCATTATATTCTCTCGTCATGGACATTATCAGAAGAATCAGTGTGAAATAATGATATTATTCTAGATCTGCTGATTTTCTATCCGGTCTTTGGCCGCAAAAATTCACCGAATTCTTCTCTTATCTTACTGCTTTTATGGTTTACAAATAGTATCTAAGACCAATCGAATATAGTGTTTGTAAATTGTTGCTACTAACACTTAATAATATGACGACACTAAAATAATAGTATACAATTATTGAATAAGTGTTTCGATTAATATAATTCTTACCATCGAAATGGTTTGTCGATTTGAATAATCATTTGAACACTGCTTAAAATTAGTGATTTCATTCAGTATTACGACAATAACTATTTAGCACCATTTTTAACAATAACACTTACTATTTAGTGCTATTGCCAATAATACTGATGTAAATGAGTACTTTATTAGGCATTCGATTAAAAAGTTTGTACCATCGAAATTTTTCGATAATTTGAATAACCATTTGGAAATTGATTAGAATTAGTGATTTTATTCAGTATTACTAAACGTATAGCATTATTTTTAACAGTAACACATACTATTCAGTGTCATTACCAATAACACTGAAATAAATGAGTCTTGAATTAGTGATACGTTTTACTAATTCATATCTCAAAATAGTTTGTTGATTTAAATAATCATTTGGGTACTGATTTGAATTAGGGACTTCATTCATTATTAATAAACTTACTATTTTGCGTCATTTCTAACAATAGCACTTACTATTCAGTGTCATTACCAATGACATAAATAAATATTCAATAAGTGACACAATTTAATAATACATATCTCGAAATGGTTTGTTTATTTAAATAATCATTTAACGTTGATTCAAACTAGTGACTTCATTCAGTTTTACTAAACTTACTTTATAACGTCATTTTTAACAGTAACATTTACCAATAATATTAAAATAAATGTGTCATTACCAACAATATTAAAATAAATGTGTCATTACCAATAATATTAAAATAAATGTGTCATTACCAATAATATTAAAGTAAATTTGCACTGAATTACTGATTCGATTTAATAATTCATACAACCGAAATCGCTTCATGATTTGAATAGAAATTTCAACATTGATTCCAATTAGTAATTTCATTCTCTATGCGTCATTTTGCATCATTCTAAATACACTAAAACTATAATAAATGAGCCCTAAATTAGTGATGGTAGTTATAATAAATGAGTACTGAATTTGTGGTAGTTGGTGACTGACTTTGAAATTATTCGTTAATTTAAATGACAATTTGGAGACTGATTTGAATTAATGATTTCAGTAATCCTTATTAAACTTATTATTTAGAGTCTCTTCTAATGCTATTGTTTAATATTTAGTATCATTTCTAACACTAACATTTTCTACATTAATTTTTATAACTAATAACACTAAAATAATAATAAATACGTACTGAAACAGTTATTTGATTAAATTGTCCGATTGAATGAAATTCTACGTTGATTTGAATGAGCATTTTGACACTTATTCGAACTTTTCACTTTATTAAGTTTTACTTTTATTTATATGTGCTACTATATATATATATATATATATTGTACCCAAAAGACGGACGCTGATAGAGATCATGAAACAAAGAGTTAGCTCACTCCCTCGAAACATTTTTTTAAGAGGAGTTCACATTATTTACACAATTTTTGTCTTTGTTTTTAATCAAATGTCTCACGCAAAAGTAATTCAAATTATTATTCTTTACGTTCGTAATCACCTGCAGGCGACATGGTGGATTGAAAAAAAATTTTATTCTTCAAAAAAGTTGAATGAGTCTATTCTTTTCCTATTCTGTAACTTTGTTGTTAAAAATGACAGCTTCGGCGTCGAAAAAAGAACTATAATTCTAAAGCGTGACTTTGTTAAAGCTCTATAATAATAAAAGAGAGAAATACAGGCTTTAAAAGACAAAAATAGAATTTGTTATCAAATTTTTTACGCTTTTCTTTTTGGGTAAAACAAAATGGTGGTTAAAAACATGCCGAGAAAAGAATCAGTCTTTTGTGCGTTCTTAAAAGAAATGGTTTTTTTACGTTATGGATATTAGACTTTCAAATGAAGCTAAATATTGTTAATCAGCTCAGCTTTGAAATAGAAAACAGCAACTGAAATATAAATGGAAACTTTGCAAGAACAGCTGTTGCTTATTTTTTCAGATGGATTTCTTAGCTTTTAGTATTTTAGATGAATGCTTGAATAGAAAATTAATATATGAAGAGTATAAGAAGTAGATAAGTTTTAGTTTAAAATTTAGCAAGATCATGCTTAAAAAAATATTTTATGCTTTTGTAATCAGATTTAAAAAAAATTCTGATAGTTTTAGATAAAGATAAACTAGTTTTTAAGAAGTACTGTAGATTTCTAGAAAATGGACAATAGTTTTTTTTTCCTTGAAAATATGAGAAAAAATTTATAAAATGAAAAATTTTACAACATAATAATAGTAATTAAATTTAAAGTATAAACAAAGTATAAATAAACTAATGCAAAAACAACTTTTTCTATTTTATTTCACGATCAGATTTAAGAAACTAATCTGAATGATTAAGTAAAGATATTTTCTTGTTTGTTTTTCTTCAATAATGGAGATTTCTTTAAACTAAACCAGAGCATTATTTAAATATATTTTATAGAATTTATAAAAAGAAAACTTGCATCACTATACCAATACATCAATTTTAATCGCTACAAATATAAAAATGAATTATTTTGAAAATATAAGAAATACCTGCAAAAAGTGTTTCTACGTCTCCGATATTAACAACAAAAAATTTGTTTTACTGGATAACATTTAAGTTATAATGCATTGCAAACATTATTAATTTATCCTAAACTGAACAGGTTAAAAGAAAAAAGTATTTCATTAAAAATGTATTGAATTAAAAAAATATTCAATATTCAAATTTTGTCAGGTTAACTGAAGTAACGGAGTTAAATTGGGAAATATAAAAAGCATTCGGAAATTTTCTGTATTTGTTTAGAGTTAAAACTAGAATTCAACTCGGTGTATTCATATATTTTTTAAAACTTACGGTGAATTTAAAACATTACCAGTTTTTAAATTTTATATAGCATATTGTTGTAATTAATCAATTATAGTATTAGATACGTAAAATAGTCAAAACAAATATTATATAGCATATTGTTGTAATTAATCAATTAAAGTATTAGATACGTAAAGTAATCAAAACAAATATTATATAGCATATTGTGGTAATTAATCAATTAAAGTATTAGATACGTATAATAATCAAAACAGATATTTAGCAGAGTATAATTTAACATTGTTCTACCTCTAAATATTTCCTACAGAAAAACCGAAAAATTTTTAATTTTAATATTTGATGATATAAAATTAAAAATCAACAGACAATTTATAATATAATTCAATATAATTAAATTATTAATTAATCAAATGCAATTAAATTATAATTAATTTCAATAATTAAATTAAAAATTGCGATCAAATCACAGTTTTTAATATAATTTAATTTATTTATTAATTTTAAATATCGTAAATTAACGGGAATGAAAAATAATGAAGAAAAAAAGATTTTCAGATTGATTTTTTTTTTTTAATTTCAAAAAGTTTTAACACTGTTAATATTTAAAAAATTGTTGCAAAATATCAAGAAACTACTAAAAACTAAAAAAAAACTTTCGGTAAATTCCCCCAAAAAGTATTTTTACAGCTTGTGCTTATTAAAATCTTTGTTGACTAGAAATAATTACAGAAACAAACTCATGTCCTCAGGAAAAAATTACTTTTAAGCCTGTCTTGGGAACATAAAAAAAGTTTATATTATAGACAACTGTTAATACTGCATTCATTTATAAAATTTAAGAAAAGTTAATACTAAAAAATAATTTAGATGAAATTCGTATCGAATGAATATTCTTGCGAATTTCTGAGGCAATTTTAAAGTCTTTCTTAAAAAAGGACACTAGGACATAAATTATTGCATTACTCGTACTTATTACCTCTGCATTTCAGAATTTTTGTTTCATATTTTTTATAACTTACCATCTAAAATATTAGATAAGTTGTTTAAAAAGCATTTAAGTATGGTATTAAAGTATAATGAACCTATAATAAGCCTATAATTAAGCATAGAGAGCATTCACATAAAATATATTAAATTTTGCATGCCTAAGAAATTAATGCCACAAAATTTTTCTCTCACTTAGATGACAAATGGTATGATAGCAATAGTAAATGGTATAAAATGTACCTTATTTGAAAAAAAAAGAAAAAAAAAAAAAAAACAATAATTTGAAGAATAAAATAAATGCAGTTCGTTAGGAATACTTTTTCCGACTCGTCAACTGTTTTCTAATTTATTTACCATTATTTTATTTATTCGTCTGGGAGGATAGTCTTGGAATTAAAATTTCGAATGATAGAATCCTATTCCTAATGAATATACGCTTCAATCGTTTTCTGACCTTTGTATGCAAAATTCGTCCGTATTTTAACACCAAACAAAATTTTGACCACTTTCAGATTACATAGAGTGCTCGTCGACCACTTTTGAACAGAAAAATTCTAATAGACACTTAACTTAAATGTGAAAAAAATATGTAACAATTAAAAAAAATATGTAATAATTAAGAAATCATGCAAATAGGTAAAAAAAGAAAAAACTTTGCTTTTAAAATAAAAAAAAACATATGTGGTACATAATAGTTTTTGTAATAGTCTTCTAATCACTGTTAATTTTAATATCACTTTCTTTTCCCATGCACATGTCTTCCAAAAGTGATGCGACTCACATTTTTTGCTGCAGGCGTGACAAAAATAAAGATAGTTTCTTCGATTAAATACATTTGAAAGCGTGGTTTTTCAAAACTTTATTTTTTATTACTTAGTTCTTGTTGCTGCAAATATAAAAACTATTTAGATATTTTAAGTAACAAATTATACTACTACAAATACATGGTACCAAAAAGAAAATGTGAAAAGCTGATCGTAATTTTTTTTTCGCAGAAATTTTCTTAATACACAATATTTCAAACTATAGAGTATTTAAAAATAGAATATTAAAACGAAAATGGACAACCTTGAATAACTTTTGATTTAATGACAGTGTCTTCACAATCTAGGTTTCAAACTTAATGGTTCGAAGTGGTGACCTCAAATATGCTAATGATTAGTGCAAATGATATTTTAAGTTACGAAATTAGATACAACTTTTAAAATTTCGATTTCTCCGGAAGTATTCGAAAGATTTCGCTCAAACTTTGTATTTTGCAAATGTAAAATTACATTCTTTAAAATAATGTAATAATTTTTTTCCCACTATTATTATATAAAATAATAAATAGTTATTAAACTTTATTTTTTGCGTGGAATTATGTTTGGACAAGCGAATTTTAAAATTGTGATCAAATTATTTCTAATTCACTCGAAAAGTTTTCGAAGTGTGGTAAAATACCCAAAAGTAAAATAAACATTGCGGGGTCCAAATTTTGGATTGCTCTTCGGATCAAAAATTGGGACCATATTTCCCAAATTGCGGTTTACCTCTATATTTGGGCTAGTATTCCAAATCCGTCTTAAAAATGTATGATAATTCAGTGAAAGATTTGTGCCGATTTTGTGTCGATTTTCGAAACATTAAATATAGTCTGCACTAATTAGCATATTTAAGGCCACCCACTCGAACCATAAGGATTGAGTTCTGAAACGTGAAGATCCGATCATAACATCAAAAGTTATTCAGGATGGTCAGTTTTTAGCACTGTACAACATTTTAATTACATATTTATAAATTGAGATAATTGATAATTGAAGTAATTTGAAATTTATTATACAATAATAAATTTCAAAATTAACTTTGTGCAAACATTAAATATAGTTATCTTCTGCTATTTATTCAAATTTTATTACTTTATTTCTCTAAAAAGAAATTTTCTACAAAGATTTCTAAACACAAAAGAAAAAAAATTTAAAAGTTACAGAATATTCAATATGCTTCTGGAAGTTTTTTAAATATATACTGGTAAAAGCATACTATCAAATTTTAAAATGAACTTTATGTTAATGCTAAAGGTTGATGTATATTTCCGCTATTTACTTCAATATGTAATAATTTCCTCCTTGATATTTTTTTTAAAAAACAAATTTTTACTTAATATGCATCGAATATTTTTTCGCAAGGAATAAAAATAATTACTAGCCTGCCAAATTTTCAAACATAAAATGTCATTCCTTTCGAACAATTATGGCATTCAATGTCGATTTAAAAAAAAAAAAAAAACGAAAATGAAACGAAAAATATTTTTAGAACGATGTCAATCCTGATTCTAATTTAAGTTTGTTTTCAAATGATGACATAGAAATGTCACTCATCTCCGGAACATTCTCGAAGATTTATCTTATAAACCAAGGATTAATGATGTAAGAAATGTATGGTGATTATTTATGTTAACTTAGAATGTTATATTAGTTCTTTGAGTTATTATTAGTAAACGGAGGAAGAAGTTAAAACTTTTCCTTAGTTTATAGCATGAAAACAAGCTTTACAAAATTCTATGTCAGATTTAAACAGGTTAGAGAAATACTTGAGTCCCCGCACCCAGCTCGCTATGCCCGCCAACTTTGGGAACAGTTTTCGCTGTTCCATTCAAATCTCTTCACAGCCCAAGCTCCTTTTACCTATCATCTGATATTTATTGATAGTTTTTTTTTCTTTGTATGAATGGTGGCATTCTTTTTAATATAAAGTTACGAAAAAAATATGTAATATGTAAGGTAAAATTCCAAATTTCAGAGTTTAGTGATACAACTTTAATTCCATCATTAACTTTCAAATTGAATGAACCAAATTAATTTATTAGTTCTTAATTATTAATTATTATTATTAATTATTAACTATTATCATTAATTATGAATTGTTATTATTTATTATTATTACTGATTATCAAAATTAATTTTTATTAATTATCACAATTAATTATAATTATTAATTGTAATTTATTATTATTAATTATAATTATTAATTGTAATTTATTATTATTAATTATAATTATTAATTGTAATTTATTATTATTATTATTTATAATTATTAATTGTAATTTATTATTATTAATTATAATTTATTATTATTAATTATTAATTATGATTATTAATTATAATTTATTATTATTAACTATAATTATTAATTATAATTTATTATTATTATTTCTAATTTATTATTATAATTTATTATTATTAATTATAATTATCAATTATAATTTATTATTATTAATTATAATTATCAATTATAATTTATTATAATTAATTATAATTATTAATTATAATTATTAATTGCAATTTATTATTATTAAATATAATTATTAAATATAATTATTAATTATAATTTATTATTATTAATTATAATTCATAATTGAAAATTTGTGAATTTTTCCTTTCATGCACAATTGTAAACTTAAGAGTAAGAGAATTAAGGGATTTCATCCTAGAAAGACCTAAGCATAATCGACTTTTTCTCAACAAAATTTCAGGTCAATTTCTGTCGATTCTGTTCGTCTGCAGTTTCTTAAAATCCTCTCTTTTGTCTGAATAAATTTTAAAGCATTATTCATATCAAGATATAGCACTAAATTATTATTGAGTTTGAGTAAATTAATAAACCTAATTAAAACAAAAACTTAGCACAGTTTGTTTGAATGAATAGTTCGCACTTAATTTTTCATTTCTGTCCAGTATGTAATTCATTTGGGTTAAATTCTTAGTTACCAAAGGGAAAGAAAGAAATTTTATTGGCTCTGAGGTCACTAAAGCGTATAAATAAAAACAAAATTTTCAACAAAATCAAAAAAAGTTTTTAAAATTCTCGATTGAATAACAAACTATTTTAAAAACACAAAAACATACATAGAACAGAAATGTTGAAGATATTAGCATAGAAACTTAATTACATTTGTACGTAGTTTTTCAGCTTAAAAATAATTTTCTGTTAAATAAAAAGAAGCAAGAGACTTTGTTACATTACCGATTAATCAGCACTTCTAAAGGAGACAGATAGACAAAATTTCAATTTCTTTTGTATGTCTTTAACTGCTATTTCTGAAATTTTTTTTTTTGTTTTGTAATTTAATAATTTGTAAAAATTATTTATGTCAAAAAATAGATTTCGTATAAAAATAGAAACCCATAAAATTAATTTCCAATCCTTGGGAAGTTCACTTTATAGACAGACGTTCATTAACAGATTAAAGGGTCGCCGTATTTCTGTAAAAAATTAAACCCCAAGAACAAAGAATTATTCATGTAAAATAGAGAAGTTTGAATTTTTTTTCCTTTCTTAAATGTAACATTTTAATTTTAATCATTATTTCATGTCTACATTTAAGTGTTTAAATTGTTCTATAAAGAAAATAGTTATTATAACAATAATAAATAGGTTAACTGGTGTATATAATTCTTTTTTAAATGGTGTCTTGTAAAGAAAAGAATCGCGAAAAAATGAGTTTAGACTAGTAACTACGTCAGTTCATAGAAGTTTTATTCAGTTTTCGAGACAATATTTACTTTGAAATTTTGATTCTGCTATCATGTGCAGAAAGTTAAAAAAAAAAAAAAAGTTATGCAGGGAAAAACTTAAAAGAAAAAAAGATTAAACTAAAAAAAACTAGAAAAAAAACTAAAAGCATGAATGAAAACAAAAATCAACAAGTAAAAAATAAAAATAGCAACCAATTTTTACAGAATAAAATAATTTAATTTTTAAAGAAACGACAACAATATTTCCATGGCTCGTAAGTATAATTGATTGAGTATGAAATAAAATATTGCGTGTAACTCATAAAAATCGAGTTGATATAATTTTCCAGGTATGATATGCTCATTTTATAAAAATTTTATCTTAAAATATGTTACAAGAATTTCTTATAAAATTTTAAAAAAAAAAAAAAAAAAAAAAAAAAGTCAGGGATTTTCGAATAACAATAATAACGTAAAATAAACTAACGACTTTTCATCTGCTTACCTTTAAAATTTTATAAGAAATTCTAGGAAACACACTTTAAGATAAACTTTTTATAAATTGAGCATATAATACCTGGAAAATTAACTGAAATTATATTAACTTGATTTTTATAAGTTACACACAATATATCGTGAAAAACCATAGAATGTTGTTCGTTAAAAATATGATGATTATTTTGCTGCTTACTTTTTCGTTTTAGAATTTCTTGAGCCTTCGGAAAAAAGTGCGCTTTATTTTTTCCCCCAAGAGTTTCACATCTTTGTAAATTCGGTGATGATAGCAAACCTCAATTTGAAGTCAGATGTATTATATATATACCATTACTTGTATGAATCTACTTATTATAAACTGGTATATATAAATCTTTCAACTTGGATAAATATTTTTATTACTCGGACCTAAAAATTTTTTTTACCACCCGGTACCGAGTATTCGGACCAGGTATTTTGTCTCATGATCCGGTATCGTGTACCTGGATCCAGCAAATTTTTCCGAGTATTTAAAGCCAGGTAATAATTTTATGTGCGACTCAACTGTATTTCAGAATTATAGTAACTTTCAATCCATATATTGCACCATTTTCTTAATAATTAAGCAGGAATAATTAGTTTAGGCGTGATATATTTCACTGTTGTGCAGAATTTTAACTCAGGTAAAATGAACCATTAAACCTTGGTAAAATGAACAACGGGGTAGAAAAATATGTTCGCTAACTAAAGGTGTTCGCCTGTGAAAAGAACATGAAAATTCAGAAATCTGAAGTTAAAAACTATTCTAACTAAATTAATATGATAGTTAAGTAAATAAAAAATCAGATTGCACATTGATATATTTTAAAAGTTAATAAAATCGCAATAAATAGAACTTAGATAACTGTATAATATATATATATATATATATATATATATTACTCTTATACTAAATTTGCTTTCAACAAAAGAATAAAATGAAATGATATATTTTTACTATGTATTTGGATTTGCAGGCTTAGAATTTTATAAAAGTATTGTAGACAACAGTTGTAAACAAAATATGAATACTTTCTTACAAATAACACATTAATTATTTTAATTATATTTCCAATTTAAAAATGATGGAAGATAAATTTCATAGTAAATAGAAAGAACGTGTCAAAATCATAACAACTATTTTAACAAAAATGAATATATAGATTTTTAGAAGGTAATTTTTATTTTTTAAAAATAGAAGTTAAAAAAAATTAGTATTTTTAAATACTCGATAGTAAACTCACTTGAAAATATTTTATTACATTTTCAGAATTACTTTATTTGCGTTTAATATTTAAAAGGAGCATGTATGAATAAAATTGACCATCTGTTGCTTTACGTTGAATTTTTGCTAAAAAACGCGTTTCTTACTCGTCCAACCAATCTGTTTAAAGTTCTCGTACCGTCGGGTTAGCCACGGGAAGTTTTCGAAGTTCCTTTTCCCCACTTAACGAAAAAATATACGTGATAGATTCATAGACATATACGTGTATGAATGTTCGAAAATATACGTGTTTTCCATGAAAGAAAATTTGCCTTTTCTTTGTTGCTTGATCTAAGAGTTACATAATCTTTTGAGGGCTCAAAACTACTGAATATGGCGATTGAGTCGTAATTTTAAATACAGCAAAACCACTATTATCAGATGTTTCCACTTCACAATGCGAAGTTTTACATAAATCATTCTACATCCGAAAAGTTATTCCAAATTTCTCTTAGAAACTTTTTTTAATATTTATTTTAACAAAAATCTAAAAATTAAAACATATTTTTATTTATATAGATGCACAATAAATTCCCTGAAATTGTATCTTGTAAAATATTTGATTGTTATGCATGATTGATATATGGTTTTTACATTGGAACTGGCCGAGTAATAAATCCAAATTGTACTGGGTACCCGGAACTGGCCGGGTAACAAATAAAATCTTTACCCGGTACCCAGAACGAGTTAAGCGATTTAATTTTCATCGAATCCGAATACTCGGAATTGGCAAAGTCTTAGAATCTGGTACAACTTTAGTTTAAAACTGAAACAATTTAAATTTCATTATCGTGTAATGCGAGTAAGATTGCACTTTAACATATTTCAACTTAGAACCTATTGAGATTGCACGATATTTGGGTTTTCATCTTTCGATAATTTGAACGATATGTACCAATTAAAGTAAGATTACTTTATTGTGTAAAGACGAATAAGAAGAATCATTTTACAATATAGATTTATTAATATAACTCAACGTGGCACTTAATCGTGCAAATATGGAAGGTATAGTGGTTCAATGTGCACTAAAATTTTGAACTGTATTTGAAAATAATTTTGCTAATTTAGCTCAAATTCAGTGCATTTCCTACTTGAAGCTTACGCAAAATTGCGTTGGAGCACTTGAAGCAAAAGAATCTCTTACTCTGTGGATAACAAAAGCGTGTCCATTTTAAGGTAAAGTAAGTATACTATGCTGTAAGAATAATGCAATGGATATATCCTGTGGATAATCTTTAGAGAAATATCTTCATCGAAAACTTTTTGTGAGCACGCTTCTAATCTTGTTTACCTTGTATAATGTTGCTCTAATTTTCATTCTTTTCAAGAATTTTTTCCACAAACGCGCTTCATTTTTTGAGCGTACTTACTGCGCACAATAGATTATCTGTCAATTTGTTCGCACTGACGAATATTTTCTTCCTCCAATCTTAATCTGATTATAGAATATTCTTTTCATCTCTTTCCAATTTCTGAAGGTGGATCAAATTTCGAGCACTAGTTTCCCCTCCCACAAAAATAGAGAATCTGAAGATAATTTGAATGATATTTATAAAAAGAGGAGGCATGATAAAGAAGCTAGGATTTCACTTTCTCTCTTTTCTCCCGAGATATCTTTTATGGTTCCAAAAGATGGCCGCTGGCAATCTTCCATTCGAGTTGAGATGTTGTTCTTTGTCACTGAATAATCGTCTGCGATTTTATTGTTGCGTGGACCGCCTTCACAAACGCCGGTAGCCAAAGAAAAGGAAAAAAAGGGAGAAGAAAAACATAATGGAAAAAAAAAAAACTGAAAAGCATTACTTTTGCTTTCGATTTTTTTCCCGAGCCTCTGAAAAACCAGGTACTTGTCTTCTTCGAAATCCAGAAGAGGTCCAAGCGCGTATCCAATTAATACGCATTCAGCGTCTGACAGAAACAGTCTTCGCAGTTGAGGAGGTCATTCTGGTAAATAAAATAAAAAAAGAAAGCGAAAGTTCCAATACCTTCACTACGCACCCTAGTCTAAAAAAATATAACATGCAAAACTTGTCAAGTCAAAATTTGCCAAAAATAGAATTCTGGTGGACGAAGTAGAGAATTGTTGACATGCTGACCGGGTGGATATTTGAATGACAAAAACGAACTCGTCAAAAATTCGATGACTGGCTGTCAGTCGCTGGGCGCTTTTATCTCTGCAGGTGGCTGACACTTTTTTGAAAAGCTGTCAAATGTTGGATTTAGAAGAATTCATTTCTACCACTAGATACCATTTGAGAACTGAACTTATTTTGCTGTACCATTCTTGGCGGTTGAATGGAAAGAAAGTGTCGGATTATTCGTAGCCAACTGTCCGAATAAAGAAAAGTCACTGCATGAAAAGATAGCATTTAATAGAGCCGTAGGTGAACAGAAAGGATTGTGTGCATAAGGCCTCTTTAGTTACAGCAAGTAGAAAGTAGGTTTCTGCTTCATTGGTTATAAAATTCGAATTTATTTTTACTCTCTGTAAATAAAAATTCGAAAATATTCGCTTCAACCTGAGAGTAAAATCAATATTAAAATGCAAGAAAAGGTAAAAATTTAAAGCAAATGTAGAACAAGCATTGATTATGGAGGTACCATGTCTCCGGCACTTTTTAAAAATCTGTTTCTTATCTGGATTTTGCTAACGAATTTTTGTATCCTTTATCAATTCTCATTATCCGGTGCTGGGTGTCCGGACTCGTCCGATTTGACCGGATATTCAGCACTGGGTGATATTCCTCTATGCTCAACATAACTATATTAAGATTTATATTAAATTTAAAACTATTTATAAAAATAGTAATATTCCTTTATATCCTTGTAGACCATCGGTTTTTATAACCATTAAGGTGAGATTATTAGTTTAATAAGTTAGACTAATAAGATAATAGATAATTAGTTTAATAGATAGATTTTTCTTTTTTTTTGGTGTTACGTTTGAATGCATATTAACGGAATAAACGAAAGATAAAAATGCAAAAATAGATATACCGAACGCCAAATAAATAATATTCTCAGCCTTATCATGGAAGAAAACATGAAATAAATAAATACTACTACTGCAGTTATAAAGCAAGAAAAGAAAAAATTTTTTAAAGTTGACTTAATTTTTGAAACTTACTAAAACTAAAGAAAATAAAACTTTCCACTATAACTGAAAAGAATAAAGGAAAAAGGTTTCATCATAGTTATTAAGGATTCCACCCATAACTAAAGACAACAAGACTTTCTACCATAACTAAAGAGAATGAAAGCAAAAGATTATATCACAGATATTAAGGTTGCTCTTAACAAAGTGCACAAAAAATTAAACTAGAACAATAATTGTGATCAAAAATCATGTATTCATAATTTGAATACTTTGAAGCATTAAATAAATATATATTTTAATGCATTAACTTCCATCAATAAAGACCTATGGAGTAATGAATAAATTTTTTTTAATTAACTCATTAAGGAACATTTTATCATATTACCAATTTAAATTAATTCACGCTAAAAATTAAAAAAAAATTATGTATGTATGATGATCGGTAATTTTAAACTACATTATCACAAGAAAATGAGTTTTCTTTTTAATAGTTTGCTGAATAAGTTTAAATTCCAGTCCGCCGTGTTAGAGGTTTTAATCCTTCAGACCAACCGTGAAGGTTTCCGCTGTTTTATTTTCCATATAACGCAAATAAGGCGAGTTTTCCTTTATGCTTGATCCCGCAGTTATTTTCTGGATTTGGTTCAAAATTACAAGGACATGGAATTTAGCACCATTTAACATAAAGTTGCATGGATTTCATGAAGAAGGTCTATGCCCATAGAGCCCATCCAAAACAGTCGAGCCAATGAACAAAAACATACCATTTTATAGCAACACATTTCCTTTGGAAAAAATTTTTTAACTGTCGTTTAAGGAATATAAATTTTTTTGTCTTGAGTAAGAACATAGCTTTTAATTTAACACATACTACTGCTACTATTATTATTATAATTACTACTATAACTACAATTATTCTTATTACATATCCTACTACTAATATTATTATAATTACTACTATATACTATAACTACAACTATTATTATTACTTATGCTACTACTAATATTATTACTACTACTACTATTACTACTACTACTACTACTACTATTAGTATCATTATTATTTTCATTACTACTACTATTGCTAATACTACTGCTACAACTAATACAGCTGGTACTACTACTGCAATTACTGCTACTGCTGGTACTACTACTATTTCTATTATTACTACTACTATTACTACTACTATTATTATTATTATTACTATTACAACAAATAATAATAATAATAGAGCCGTTGTGGCTCAAGGGATAGAACGTTCGCCTCCCGATGAGGTTTCCTTGGTTTGAATCTCAACGGTGGCTGGTTGATACGAATTCTGCGAGGCGACCATAGTGCTGGTGTAAAATACCCTCAATAGTAGACGGATTTTGTGTTAGTATTCTCTTGCCACCGGGCTTGCCGTCAAAGGTTTTCGTGGTTTTCCTCCCAATGTAATGCAAATGCGGGTTAATACCATCGAAAAGATTTCCACGAGGGCTTGTTTGTCAAAATGCCTGATCCAAGGGTTTCCTTGTCTTCTGGGTAGGGTTCAAAATTACAAAGCTACGGAGTTGCACATTGATAGTCGTAAGCTCAGAATTGGATCGGTTGCTCAATGCCGGTTATAAAATTAAATAATAATATTAATAATAATATTAATAATAATATTAATAATAATATTAATAATANAGTATGTATCATACGCAGCAATTAAAGTTAACTTCGATAGCTTTCATTCAAACTGACAGAGTTATAATTTTAACAAAAATATGTTGAATTTTTAAAAAAAAAAAAAAATCTTAATTTCTTTTTACAGCTCCAGCCATTGAAACAAGTTCTAACGTGCTATTTAAATGTAATCTCCTTACTTTTTTTTCTAATAAAAAGTTATCAAAAATAGCTAAACTTTATTTATTTAGTATGCATCATACGCAGCAATTAAAGTTAACTTCGATAGCTTTCATTCAAACTGACAGAGTTATAATTTTAACAAAAATATGTTGAATTTTTAAAAAAAAAAAAAAATCTTAATTTCTTTTTACAGCTCCAGCCATTGAAACAAGTTCTAACGTGCTATTTAAATGTAATCTCCTTACTTTTTTTTCTAATAAAAAGTTATCAAAAATAGCTAAACTTTATTTATTTAGTATGCATCATACGCAGCAATTAAAGTTAACTTCGATAGCTTTCATTCAAACTGACAGAGTTATAATTTTAACAAAAATATGTTGAATTTTTAAAAAAAAAAAAAAATCTTAATTTCTTTTTACAGCTCCAGCCATTGAAACAAGTTCTAACGTGCTATTTAAATGTAATCTCCTTACTTTTTTTTCTAATAAAAAGTTATCAAAAATAGCTAAACTTTATTTATTTAGTATGCATCATACGCAGCAATTAAAGTTAACTTCGATAGCTTTCATTCAAACTGACAGAGTTATAATTTTAACAAAAATATGTTGAATTTTTAAAAAAAAAAAAAAATCTTAATTTCTTTTTACAGCTCCAGCCATTGAAACAAGTTCTAACGTGCTATTTAAATGTAATCTCCTTACTTTTTTTTCTAATAAAAAGTTATCAAAAATAGCTAAACTTTATTTATTTAGTATGCATCATACGCAGCAATTAAAGTTAACTTCGATAGCTTTCATTCAAACTGACAGAGTTATAATTTTAACAAAAATATGTTGAATTTTTAAAAAAAAAAAAAAATCTTAATTTCTTTTTACAGCTCCAGCCATTGAAACAAGTTCTAACGTGCTATTTAAATGTAATCTCCTTATTTTTTCTAATGAAAAGCGATCAAAAATAGCTAATTAACTTTATTTAATTACTATGCATTATACGCAGCAATTAAAGTTGACTTCGATAGCTTTCATTCAAACTGACAGAGTTATAATTTTAACAAAAATATGTTGAATTTTTTCAAAAAAGGAAAAAAAAATCTTAATTTCTTTTTACAGCTCCAGCCATTGAAGCAAGTTCTAACGTGCTATTTAAATGTAATCTCCTTATTTTTTTCTAATGAAAAGCGATCCAAAATAGCTAATTAACTTTATTTAATTAGTATGCATTATACGCAACAATTCAAACTGACTTAGATAGAACTATTTTTCAAGAAATATTTTAACGAATCGTCATAAATAAGTGAAGAAATATTAATGGTCGTGACTAATGAATTAGGAAGTCAAAGGCCATCGAGTTCATCATTAGAAATACCGCTTTGTTAGTGTGGAATATTTTTGGAAAAGCAATTTCGTTATTTAACAGAATTGTTTGCGATCTTAAAAATAGTGATTTTTTCCACCTAATTTTTTTCTAGCAAATAACTTCTTAGTTTAATTACAAACTATTTGAAAAATTCAATTTAGAAAAACAATTAATTACACTTATCGTCACTCTATCTTAATTATGTAGTAATTCCATTACTAAAACTGATAACAAATTGAACTTAAAGAATGCACCTTTCTCACCTCTATCTTAATTCTGTAATAGTTCCATAAATTAAAAAGTGTTTGAATTTTAAATAATCATACGTATATAAATTTTAAGCTACCTTTCGAAGACTGCTGTCATCTAATGCATAAATACAGGTTAAATTTGCATTTATGTTTTTTGTGAGATATAAATTACAATTATCTTTCAACGTTCGCACAACTTACAGATTATACCGCATTTGAATAATTATATGCTGCGAAATTGTCTTAATGTTCCTTTTTTTTTCATTAAAAATTCAATACTTAAATTAAAAATTAGAAAATGATTCTGAACTGTTGCCATAAATCAAATCATTATCTTTATATTCGTGTTCTCTTTCTCAGTTCAATATTTTATTATATTTTGCACAATTTACAGACTACTGCTTAAAAAATATAGTTATTGCTTCAAAGCTGTCTTAATGCTTTTCTGATTCTTTTTACTTCAATTAATTGTCATCATTCAAGTCAAAATGTCATTCCGTCACATATGGAATTGCCCTTAAACTAACTGTGTGTAAACTAAACTAATAACAAAATCATGGAAAGTTTTTAAAATTAACCCATATAAATGAATCAAAAACAAAAAATTCATCATATTAAAGGAAAATTTTAAGACTAATTTTATTTTTTTTACTCATTTTATACACTCGATTTAACGACGATAACGTCATTTACGACATTATCGATGTATATAACGATATTTAAATCAAGCGATAACGATATTAAAATAACAATATAACGATATTTAAAGTAATTAAAATGATTAAGTAAAACGATAATGATAATATTTGAAACAAAAATGTTTAAAATCTAGTTTCTTTCTTTCTAGACTAACATAGACAGGAAAGCTTTTTGATAAAAAAATCTTTCATTGTTTTTCTGTTTTAAGTAGCACTGTTAATTCACATACTTCTGTTTATTGTCATTACTGTTTCAACTCAATTAATATTTTCTGAAACATTTCAGTACATTATCAGTTATCGAATTTCATTACGTGATATCCATTCATAAAATTTTCATTAATGTATTTTTACATTTCGAAATAGTACAAAGGATATTTATTTTAACTTAATAAAATTGAGCTTTATTTTTTCAAAATCGTTTATCATCAAAAAAATATAAGTCATATTGTAATTATTATTTTCTTTGAAAAAGGAGTGACAAATAAATTTTTTTATCAATGTAATAGATCTAAAAGGAAGAAAAAATCAGTGCTCAATAAACCAATTGATTTTAATCAAACAAATTAAAATACACGTGTTTAAACTTAAATTACGCAAGATCTCGGATTAATAGAATTTAAATAAGCATTGAAAGCATCATCAGAAACTATAATTAGGCCTGTTGGAAACCAGGGGCAAATGATCTGTATGTTATATTCCTTGTACATTTTGCATAAATTATAATTTTAGCAAAAATATATTGAATTTTTTCAAAAAAAAAAAAAAAAAAAAAAAAAAATTCTGCAANTTTTTAAAAAAAAAAAAAAAAAAAAGAAAAAGAAAAGAAAGAGTTTCAATTTTTCTCTACAACTTCAACCATTAAAACAAGCTTAAAAGTGCTATTTAAATCTAATATCCTTATTTTTTTTCTAATAAAAAGTGATCAAAAATAGCTAAACTTTATTTATTTAGTATGTATCATACGCAGCAATTAAAGTTGACTTCGATAGCTTTCATTCAAACTGACAGAGTTATAATTTTAACAAAAATATGTTGAATTTTTTCAAAAAAGGAAAAAAAAATCTTAATTTCTTTTTACAGCTCCAGCCATTGAAACAAGTTCTAACGTGCTATTTAAATGTAATCTCCTTACTTTTTTTTCTAATAAAAAGTTATCAAAAATAGCTAAACTTTATTTATTTAGTATGCATCATACGCAGCAATTAAAGTTAACTTCGATAGCTTTCATTCAAACTGACAGAGTTATAATTTTAACAAAAATATGTTGAATTTTTAAAAAAAAAAAAAAATCTTAATTTCTTTTTACAGCTCCAGCCATTGAAACAAGTTCTAACGTGCTATTTAAATGTAATCTCCTTATTTTTTCTAATGAAAAGCGATCAAAAATAGCTAATTAACTTTATTTAATTACTATGCATTATACGCAGCAATTAAAGTTGACTTCGATAGCTTTCATTCAAACTGACAGAGTTATAATTTTAACAAAAATATGTTGAATTTTTTCAAAAAAGGAAAAAAAAATCTTAATTTCTTTTTACAGCTCCAGCCATTGAAGCAAGTTCTAACGTGCTATTTAAATGTAATCTCCTTATTTTTTTCTAATGAAAAGCGATCCAAAATAGCTAATTAACTTTATTTAATTAGTATGCATTATACGCAACAATTCAAACTGACTTAGATAGAACTATTTTTCAAGAAATATTTTAACGAATCGTCATAAATAAGTGAAGAAATATTAATGGTCGTGACTAATGAATTAGGAAGTCAAAGGCCATCGAGTTCATCATTAGAAATACCGCTTTGTTAGTGTGGAATATTTTTGGAAAAGCAATTTCGTTATTTAACAGAATTGTTTGCGATCTTAAAAATAGTGATTTTTTCCACCTAATTTTTTTCTAGCAAATAACTTCTTAGTTTAATTACAAACTATTTGAAAAATTCAATTTAGAAAAACAATTAATTACACTTATCGTCACTCTATCTTAATTATGTAGTAATTCCATTACTAAAACTGATAACAAATTGAACTTAAAGAATGCACCTTTCTCACCTCTATCTTAATTCTGTAATAGTTCCATAAATTAAAAAGTGTTTGAATTTTAAATAATCATACGTATATAAATTTTAAGCTACCTTTCGAAGACTGCTGTCATCTAATGCATAAATACAGGTTAAATTTGCATTTATGTTTTTTGTGAGATATAAATTACAATTATCTTTCAACGTTCGCACAACTTACAGATTATACCGCATTTGAATAATTATATGCTGCGAAATTGTCTTAATGTTCCTTTTTTTTTCATTAAAAATTCAATACTTAAATTAAAAATTAGAAAATGATTCTGAACTGTTGCCATAAATCAAATCATTATCTTTATATTCGTGTTCTCTTTCTCAGTTCAATATTTTATTATATTTTGCACAATTTACAGACTACTGCTTAAAAAATATAGTTATTGCTTCAAAGCTGTCTTAATGCTTTTCTGATTCTTTTTACAACAAAAGTTAATTATTAAATTAAATTTAGAAAGAAATTCTGAATAGTTGCTATGTTTAAAATAGTTCTCTGAAATAGTGTTCTATTTCTCAATTTAAAATATTATGATTTTTTGCACAACATACCAACTATTGCAGTCAAATAAATATGTTACTCCAAAAGTGTCTGAGTATTCTTTACTTTAGTTTACAGTAAAATTGATAATTATAATGTAAATTAAGCAATGATTCTGACCAAGTTGCCATTTTTACATAAAATCGTTATCTTTAAAATTATGTGTGTTTTCTTTTCCAGTTTAAAATATTATTATATTTTACACAACTTCTTACAAACTACTGGTGATAAATATTGTGCTTTTCTAAAAGTGTCTTAATATTTCCTTTGTTCTACAGCAAAAGTTAATAATTGAATTAAATTGAAAATCAGAAAACGATTCTGAACAGTTGCCATATGTAGAACCAATATTGAGTTTAAAGTATAGTTTGTATCTCAGTTAAAAATATTATTTTTTCCATAATTTGGAATCTAGTGCTGCTAAATACTGTGTTACTCAAAAAGTATCTTAATATTTCTTTTCATCCTCAGCAAAACATAATAAACGAATTGAAAATTAGAAAACGATTCTGAATATTTGCATAAGTAGAATCTATATCTCTAAAATTCAGTTTAAAATATTGCTACATTTCGCTTCTCAGTGTAAAATATTTTTAAATTTTACACAATTTACAAACTAGTGCTGCAAAATACTGTGTTACTCGAAGAGCAACTTAATTTTTTCTTCTTCCTGCAACGAAAATTAATAATTGAATTGAAAATTAGAAAACGATTCTGAACCGTCACCACATGTAAAACCATTTATTCTGAAATTGAGTTTGAAGTATAATTTGTTCCTCAGTTTAAAATATCGCTGTATTTTTCACAATTTACAAACTAGTGCTGCCAAATACTTTGTCACTCAAGAAGTAACTTTATTCTTTATTTTTTCTACGAAGAAAATTAATAATTGAATCGAAAATTAGAAAACGATTCTGAATAGAATAATTTTTTTTTTTAAAATTAGATTATTCCTTTTAAGTTTAATTATTATTTTTAATATAAATAAGGCGTTTTTAGAAAAATATTTTCTGGGCTACTAATTTTGCAATTTTAGTGGTTTATATAATGGGATACATGCAAGTGATGTAATGTGGGCATCTCGAGCCTAATTGGTTGTTAAAAACGTGGCTTTGTTAACTTACCCCGCCAAGTATCAATTCTCTTAAGATACCCTGCCAAGTATCAGATCTCCCTTATAATATTTCACAAAGATTCTTTTACAATCATTTCAATTCTTTCACCATATATTTCTTACTTAAAACAAAGGTAGGCAGAAGCCATGTAAAACATGAACAAATTTATTATATTATGCATCGAAGCTGCCAGGTACACGAAACAAAAATATATCACGTGTTACAATAAAATACATAAACAAATAATAAATCTAAGGAAGAATTATATTTCAACAAATTCAATTTGCGATACGGTGCTGTATTTAATTGACTTCACGTTTAATCTCACGCTAATTTACATTCTAACTCATGTGGAAAAACTTGGCTCAACTTTGGCACACTATTTTGCTTATTGACGATCAGCTGGCACTTATGTCATAGGTCACATGTGTGGGTATGTTTGATCTTCTTCTTCTCGAAGTGCAAGTACCCAATTGTAAAAAATAAGTGAGCCACTTTTTATCCTATTATAGCTGAAATGGTTAAAAAATGTCAGAAATTTATAATTTCTACATAGAAACACATAACTTAGAAGAAATGTTATTAAATATTTCTTAACTTTCTTAATTAAATAAATGTATTAAATTTTTTTAATAATTTGATTAAAAATTATAATTTTCGACTTTTAGTTCTTTCTTTTTTTTGTATTCTGAAATATTTTTATTGAGTAATTCTTTACATTTTGGCCATGAAACAAAATCTACAAGGCTCAGCTAATAAAATATTTATATGCCATGGAATTATATAAAAAGTTACAAAAGTTACATGCATCAAATTTCTAACATTTCTTATGATATTTATTTCAAAGTAATTGAAGATTCAGACAAACGAGTGTAAAACCAAGTATATTTTTACATTAGCAATCTCTTTGTAAAGTCATATAAGCAGATAAATGATTCTTGAAATATAATTTCTTTTTTGATAAACTTATAGTATAAAATGTTGTCTATTATGGACTATGAGTCTCAAGAAGGTATTTGAGAAGGATATTGAGTCGATATTTAACATCGAACGTTAGAAATCAACATTCTTGTCGTTCGGTGTATATTTGGTAAATTTTCGAAATTCCATTCATTTCAAAAAGTGGCAAATTTCTATATTCAGCATACACTAATAGAAATTTTTAATCATTTTTGTTTTCCATTCAAATGCTCCCATTCATCATGGCAATCTTCTAAAACTTCGCGTTTCTTCACAAAAAATCTTACCTAGTTAGTTTGTTTTTTAAAGGGTATTATCTTAATTAATCTTTATAACGGCGTGATTTTTCAGGTTTTTACAGAGTTTTAAGTGTTTGTCAAGAGTATTGTTTCAGAACGCAACAAACCACCGATGTATTTGAAATGTACAGACATTCACTATTCCCAACTATTCCTAGTAACGCATACACATATCATTTCTTAGCCTATTCGCAAAGTAAACTGATCCGAAAACTATTTAGCTTAAAAAAAATTTTTTTTTTTTAACGTTCTGTGATTTTGAAAATGTCAGAAAACAAAATGTTAACAACCAGAAATTAATGTTCTAAGAAGAAGGAGATGGGTTGCATTTAGATGCCAAAACCACCTGCTAATCAACGTCAAATTTCTCAAACTCTTTGAACACCATGTTTAAAAGGCTTGATCTCTATAAGAAAAAAACAAAACAAGAACCGACAAGTGTTCTTAAAATACGTGACGTGCTTTCTGAAACGCCAATCACGCACAAGGAACACTTGCCGCGACCAATTAAATGCCATCAATCACCTTTCGGCACGTGCGGTGTTCTTCCTGTGAGCAGGCGTTTTTTACGAATGAAATATATAGAGGAGAGGTCACGTCTGTAGCAGGAGAAACAGCTGAAGCCATCAAAACTTAGCACTGACCTTCCGAAGAAAATTTAATTGAGAGGGTTAAACTTTGATGCACAGAAAACAACAGACTGCATTTCTAAATTTGACTTGAGTACCATGTTCGGTCAAAATGCATTCAGTAAATGCAAACAGAATTAAAATACCAAGAGAATATATTCTTGGTGTTTTCAATTGCGATAATCGTAAAATCAGAACAGACAAAAATTCTGCTAAATTAATCGTAAAAAGTCTGTCCAGAAATGTGTCGAGGAGAGAGTGCTGTTCCGTTGGTTAGCTGAAAATTAGGTTTTCGTGCAATATATGAGTTAAATTGAACAATGGGGAAAAAACACAAATAATACCACGTATACAGACATAATATAACCCTCATTAGTGTCTAAACATCGAATAATAGAAGGAACACAGAGACACAGAGGAAATTTACAAACAAGTTATAACAAGAAAAAAAGAGTTCAACCATAGGAAAGAGGAACCAAACTTGAGCAATATGTTATAGAGATTTCCCATTCACTTAGCATCCAACACACCATATAGTTCGTAGGTTTTGCTCAAACTCTGTTTAAGGTCTTTTTATTTATTTATTTTCTTTGTCTTGCGCTGTGTAAAACTTATGCAAGTGAGCTTGTGGGGAGTGGTTACGTGAGAGTTAGGAATCTTTATAATCCTGTAAAATAAAGGAGATAAGAAACTAATGTGAGTGTAGTGTAAGAACCTTAGCTGAAGTAGAAGATCAAAGAAAATATATTTCCAAACATTTTGAAAAAATCGGAAGGTAGAATAGTCATTAACTAAAATATTACGAAATATGAAATGATTCCCAGAAATCAAAGGCAGCGACTGAAGAGCAGTGTACGATGATTTTAAAAGTTTATTCATTATCGAATCTAAACAATAGTACGTCTGCTCGTATGATGTGTGTGCTTCAGAATTGCAAGCTAATATATCCTCCGCTTATAGGTCACCAAAATTTGGATATTAAATGATTGGACTCCCTTAAAATGAATTCAATATCAAAAATCAATATCTAAAACTCGGTGCATTTAAGATAGAGATGATATTAACTTATAATTCTGGCATTTTGTACAGATAATATTGTTAAGGAATGGCAACTTTTAAGCTTCACCCCAAGTTAATTAACAAAATATTTGATTATTTTGGATTCCTTTTTTTTTTGAATTACAAATTTTTAGTCATATTTACTTAACACTTGGTATGAGATGGCAGAAGTTATTTTTAGACTTATAAGATACTGTTCATTTCCACATAATGGTAAGTTGACGAATTTACCCTCCTACCGCCAAAAGATTTAAAATTGTTTTTTGTTTCCAAATGATTAGAAAATATTTTAGGAATAACAAGTCTGAAAATTCATTGGAGGACATTATGCTATTTCATCATCTGCCATAGATCTTAGTCGAGTTGGTTCGCATAAAATGGATAGTTGTCTGTTTCGTGTTTTTTATCCCACTAATTAATATTTTTAATTTTTTTTTCTTTCATGAACATAGTATTTTAATGCTCTACAAAGTGCAGCATAACGAAGAAAATTAGCAAGTTTTACTTTCTGCGGATATAATAGTGAGAGCTGATGAAGAGATTATATCTTTTCTGTATTTTGTTTTCCGGCATTTCAATAATTTGTTCCTAAATTTTTAAAAGTTTTCAAAAATATTTAATTATAATAATTTTTATTCTTCTCTTCTCATTAATTTTTCATAATTTTCCAAATTGATTTCGAATATTTGCTATTAACATACTAATTATTTTCTTCATAAAAATTTGTAACTTGTAATAAAAAATTTAAAACCTGCTGTTTAGGTATTGAGAGGAAAATATATTTTATTTCAAGAAATGTTTTGGATTTTTGATTTATTTGTTTATCTTTTATCAAAATCATAATTGTCTTTATGATAAATTATATTATTTTAGATATTTGTCCATAAAAATTAAAAAGTAAATAATTCCATTTAAATATGCATTATTTAATAATCACAAAATCATTTAAGTATTTATTCAACTTTTCAAATAACCAATAATTTTTCTTAAAAAAATGAATAGTTTTAAATTTTATGCATCATTAGCTTCTTGTGGTTTGAACTTGTTCATTTTAAAACAAATTCAAACCTAAAATTTTTTTCCTTGACTTTAATCAAGTCATGAAATCAAAACAGTTCTATAAACTATGTAATTAATAAGGATGAATAAGTAAAAAAACTGTGTCATTTCGCCCATAGAATTTGTAAAAAGTTAACGGGAATCGGATTTTTAGATCATTGAATCGAATTGGAAAACTGTTATTCTCGAATAAATTTTTAGAAGGATTTCCACACTACAACACTTTAACATTTTCAAAATTTATCGTCTGCAATATTTTTCACGGTCACTGAACATTGAACTCCATATTCTTTCCTCGACCGCATACATGGGGGAGGTTAAAAAATAAATCAACAGAAAAAAACCAGGGGAGCTTTAAACGTTAACAGGTATAAGTAAACAATTTTGTTTGGTTGGGGATATTTATCCAAGTCATATGACCTAATTCCGTTCGGGAAGAATGGAACTAAACTTCTAAATTCTACTTTGAGTGTTTGCAAACGATTTTTTTATTATGTTAATATCAAAATGAAAATTATTCTCGCATGCTATTACTGCTTTAAGAATCCGCTTCCCTCTCCATCTTGGAAATTAAATTACAATTTTCCTTTTCGCTTTCTTGAAGCTTTTTGTTCTTCACAAACTTTTGATAATAGAGCATCATTCTACCTCAGAATATGTTTCAAAATAGCTGGAAAATAATAATAAAATCTCTTTATTATAGTATGAAAAATAAATTCTCTACAACTTTAAGAAATTTCTAAAATTCTTTTCCAAAAAAATAAATAAATAAATAAAATAAAAAATAAATAAGTAAGTGTTTGCGTTTATTAAGTTTGGATGGATGATTTATTTTGTAAATTTGTCTGTATTTAGAATTTTTAAATTTGATTTTTTTATTTTATCAAGCTGACTAAAACTTATTTCGATGAAACCTAAAATATTTCTTTGCGGTGCATTTTTAAACAAATGTTTTTTACTTAAGTCTAAAAACAGACAAAAGTATAATACTAAACTACCTTTTCTAAAAATGCGAGTTGCTGAATTATATTGTATTACAAAACTACTTTTATCGAACGCATTATGGTGGCATCAAGAACAATTTATATTTCTAGTCGCTTTTAAACTTCCTTATTGTGATGTATTCTAATTTTATATCTATGTTTTATGTTCTTTTTTCGTTTAAGATTTGTTTCCGTAGCCTTGTAATTTTGAATCAATCCAGAAGACAAGGAAACAGAGGTATGATTTGTTATGGGGATATGGAGGACTTTGTGACTCGACGGATTTAACGAGCATCAGTCACCATTTACTACACGGGGAGTCTTCGGCCGGTGGGGATCGAACCCACTGCCTCTTGTACATGGGCCCACAGTACATGTAAAGCAGAAAAAGAGCTCTCTAAAAATATGACAAACAGTCAGGAATAATTGTAGCAAACTCATAAAAATAGCATATCATTGGTTAGAAAGCCCAATTTTATATGACGTCAAAGTCTTTGAAAAACAACCGTGAAATCAATGAATGATTCTCAATTTCTTTTTCTTTTTTTGATTACATATTTTTTGAGTCAAAACGACGAAAGAAAAGAAATAAAAATTAGAGAACGCAAATGGATTGGACGCACTACCAGACAGCCGGAAAAATCCAAAGCAAAACAGACTCCGGATTAACCTACCCCAAACTAAACAAATCATTTTCCGGAATAGCCATGTTGGTAGGACGTTGGACTCGTGTTCGGGAGTTTGAAACCAGCTGGACGAAGAATCCCTGTGTATTAGAGCGTGATTGGTGCATGTTAAATCTGTCAGGGTCACTAAGTTACCATACCAAATCAATACCCTTGGGGTTGGGGACTGATCCAGGAGTTCCTTTGCCTTCTGGATTGGGTTCAAAATTACAAGTCTGCGGAATTGAACATTGGTAGTCGTAAACTCAAATTTGAGTTAGTTGTTCAACGGCGATTATAAAATAAACAAAACTTGGAGAGATATGAAGTGCTTGGCCACCACAACAGGGTGAAATGGAGAGTCAGGATAAAGGCTCTATATGCTCTCTATAGAGTGTAAGAAGTAGAAGCATAAGGGAATAAATTTTAAAATATAAAAAATTACATCTTGAAATCTGAACAAAGATTAAAATTAGATATTTTTATGAAATTAAAACTTTAGAAGAAGTATTTCTAAAACTGAGGAAAAAGGTCTTTCATGTTGTTCTGAACTTCGGAACTAATGGCAACAGATTCAGTGACAGATTAATCAAAAATACTTGTTTAATTCTTTTTTTGTCCTTCCAATTATCTATGTGTTGGATTGTGGGTGTGTATTTTGTTTATTAAATTCCTTTCATAAAAGTTGTTACTTACTTTCAACTCATTTTGCAAGCTGTTCACACATTGCAGCACTGTTATTACTCTTGATACTGCTATGGATTATTAATAAAGGGTTGCTATGTATTATCTTGACAGTGTTAAGCATTAAACTAATATCGTATGCAGGGCGTTTCTTTATAAAAGTTTTTTACAGGCACTTTTAGAACCCTTGTTAAAAATGATACACTCGCAAATTAATATTTGGACAAGGAAAAAGCGAAAAAAACACAATCGAAATCTTATGAATCATAATTGAAGATGCCAGAAAAAAAATTATCTTCTCTTGATTGCTGTTTCTTCGGACAATCAAACTAATTTTGATGCTCTTAATTCCGAATTCCTAAATCGTTGTTTGCGCTTTAATATTTATTTGCAAATTTTAATGTGCATATTTTTATTTTCATTTTTGACAAGGTTTATAAAAATATACATAAAAGGACATCTTGAATATAACATTTTGTATACAACAAAACACATTCGGTAAGTTAAAGCTTACATAAATATTATTTGGGATTCTTAAGTTATAAGTAAATTCCTGATAATTGCCTGATATATCTTCCTGTAATTTGCCTGATATATCTTCGATTTCTCTTTTGATTATCAATATTATATGTCTATTTATTTATAGTCATTCCATTTAATTATACGTCTCAAAAACTATTTTTCACACATTTCCCCCCTACTCGAAATTAAGTATAAATATACGGATATTGCTCTGAATGTAATACTTTTTACTATTAAGTAGAATTTTTTATATTTAATATTCACTATGTCACTAAGTTATAACCAAAATACAAATTCAAGTTATTTCCTGTAGTGTTTTATTAATGTGTAATTATATAAGTACAATAATAAATTTTTATTTAATTGATTATAATTAAGTTATTAATGTGTTATGCTTTTATTCGTTTTGAGATCTATAAAAACTTTTTAAAATTTTTTCTTAACCAATTTGTAACGCAAATAAATTCTTTATTAAATAAGTATGCACTGTATTTTTCTTTTAATCTGATATTTGCATAAAAGTGACAATTTGAAGGTTAATTTCCTCAGCAGTAAATTTTTTTTGGAAATTTTAACGCTTTTTTTTAATAATTTATAGTATAAAAACTCGTTGTAATATAATTGTAATATGAAATTTTCTTTTAATCAATAAGCCAGATAAAAAGAATTTTTTAAAAAGTGTTTTGGAATACACATTTACACAGCTAATGATTTTGTCGGAGATTTGAAGTTTTTTCAAATATCTGAGTTGCGTCAGAAAATTTTAAACCAGAGCATAATCTGGGAAAATATTTTACCCCAGTGAGAATAATTCCTCGTTCATATTGGAATGTTTCTCTGGTATTTCCCGTTGTATTGTCTGTTCCTACGGTTATGCATTTTCCGAGATACTCTTTTGTATTGTTGCCAACTTCAGAAAGCAATCCTGCTTTGATTCACCGGAAGCTCTATTATTTACTATAAAAAGGTTTTAAAAAAGTCGTTTGAGCCACCTGTCTAAAAAATTCCTCAAAATTGCCTGATATAACGGTTTCCGTTAAGATGTGATATATCTGCCACTTGAGAAAAAAAAGTTTGTAGAATAGAAAAGAAAGAAGGATGCCTATTAATTTTTAAAGAAACATTATATTGCAATTTTTGCTAATTAGATGTATTTTATAATATAGTAAATTACAAAGATAAGTTTTTTTTAAAAATTTTTATTTTGAAAAAGAATTTATGTACCAGTTATTTATTTTAAAAAAGAAGGGGAAAAACATTTAATTTGAACAATAATTATGAAGATTTCTCATCTCATAGTAATGACTTAGAATTTCCAGTAATTTTTATTTGCGATTCTATTTGTGACACATTTTCTATAGTTCTAAATTCTCAAGTCTAAGGGAAGAGCATATTAATAAAATAAAAAATTTTAATACATATAATATTTATGAAATCAAATAATTTTATTTAATTTTACGAAATAAAATTAAACATTTATAACTTTTTATTGCTTAATACTGCGTAACTCCTTTTTGACGACATCAAATGCTTAAATTTATTTATTGCCGTGCCAGATTTGAAGAGAAATTAATCCCCCAGATGCCGTATGAAGGCTGTTCTTTTGTTCATTATGTTATTCTGAAACGACACATTTCGACTCCAGCACCCTTTATAATAAACTTGTTCGATATTTTTTCATGGTTTTCTTAATTATATGTTAAATCTACATGTGTTTTAAGTTTGAAAAAAGAAAATTGAAAGTTCATACTAATTTGATGTATTGAAAAAAAAAATAAAAAAATCTGAAATTTCGCTATGAGTGTTACCTTTTATAATGTGAGATATTTAAAACTGTGAAAATATTCATTTAAATCTGTGAAGTATAAATGCGATATATAGATACAATATTATATCTATCTTTTATAGATAGATGCAATATCAAAGGTATGTTTAGAGTGATTTTTTTTAAAAAATGTATTCTAACAGTGAAAAATTTTTTAATTTGTGGTGAAATTGGTGCGTTACGTGCGTTAACAGTACGCTAAGTGTGTTACTCTTTGTGAATATTTCAATTGAAAAACCATACATATTGCACTAAAACATTTATTTACTTTAAATCAACAGAAAAAAACAATTTATTGAAAGTATCTAATGGTTTGGGTGAAAAATTTACCCCTTCTTTAAACTGGTTTAGATTAGTAAACCAGAGCGAATTGTTGGCACATCAATTTTCTTAAAACCATTTCTGCCAGGAAACAAAAATTATCGTAAATATGTATCTGTATCTTTTCCAATTATTTTCTACAGTTATTGCATTTTTAATTTTCCAAGCAGGATTATTTGCGTCAATAGTGTCAACGAGATAGAGCATACCTCGTTTGAATTTCAGTTACAGGCGCCTTACTGACTACAAATTTAGCAGGAACAGATAATAGACTACAACTCCAATTCAAAATATTAGAATAACCAAAAAAGACATTGTATTACCTTATAAAATGCGTGATATCTTTAAAAATAAACAACGGTGGCGAACGGAAAAATTATTAACCGTCCACAATTAGTTGACGTATGATATTATTGTTCACACGCGCCTAAAGAAGTATTAGAGATTTTATAAAAAATTTTGAAATCTTTCAAAATATTAAAATATTTCCAGAGGCGATTCAAAATATTAGAATATCTGTAGAATTGTGTGATTGGTCAACGTTAATCATAAAATTTGCATAAGTTGCGCCACTGTAGAGCTAGTACGCGTATAAAGGCTCGTTTGAAAATCAGATTTAGTTAGTTGGGAGTTAAAATGGGTCGAACGAAAGACATACCGGACACTACCAAGACAGCGATTGTGACTCTACGCAATGAGGGAATTAGTAACAAATGATTGCCAAAAAAGTAAAATTTTAAAGGATTATTCTACATATCAAAGTTTTAAAAATAATAGCTCAAATAGTGGTCGTAAACGAATTACCACACTGAGACAAGACAGAATGCTGAAACGTGTCGTCACTAAAAATCGCTTCAAGAGCTTGAGATTCATAAGTAGAAAGTGGAGAGAACAAGGAGTGGATGCATCAACATCTACCACACTACGACGTCTCCATGAACTTGATTTTCAATCACGTGTGCCCACGAAAAAGCCGCTACTTACACGCAAGCAAAAACGAGCCAGAGTGAGGTGGTACTGGTGGTGAGGCTGGAATAACGTACTTTTTAGCGATGAATCGATGTTTTGCGTTTCCCACGGTCATCAGGGTGTCCGTGTTTGGCGTTGCAAGCAAGAAGCTTTTACCACAGATTGCTTGAAACGCTCAGTGAAGTTTAGCACTTCTGTACTGATTTGGGGGTGTATGGGTGCTGAGGGCTTAGGAAAGCTGTGCATTTTGAAAGGAAGGGTAAATTCTGAAGTATACAAGGAGGTACTTGAACATTTTATGATTCCGTCATCGGAAGATCTATTTGAGGATGACTTTATCTTCCAACAAGACTCTGCATCTTGCCACACATCAAACGCCACCACTACTTGGCTTACTAACAATAAAGTCAAATTACTTCCTTGGCCGGCCAATTCACCCGATTTGAACCCCATTGAGAATATATGGGGTTTAATGAAGAAACGCCTTCAGGATTTAGCTCCAAAAAACAAAAATGAACTCATAGAAAGCGTTAAATCTGTTTGGGCAACTATCAGCAAAGATGACTGCAAAAAAGTAGTGCATCGTATGCAAAATCGTTTGCGTGACGTTATTAAAGCTAAGGGAGATGCCACTAAGTATTAACTATTCATGCAGATTTCATTTAAATGAATTATGCTATTTTTGTTCATGTTATTCAAATTTTTTGAACCACTGTGAAAATTATTCTAATTTTTTGAATTTTTAGAAAAAATTCATTGTAAAAACTTTTGCAATATCATAATAATATATTTATGTTATGTTCATCTACAAAACATGTAGAATGTGATAACACACTTCAAAATTCTCAGGCATTCATATTTACCAAAATAAATTTATATCTCAAACCACTATGTGCTTTATTTATCATTATTCTAATATTTTGAATTGGAGTTGTAATTTCAGAAGCCATTGTGAATAAGTCCACCTTTCATCAATATTTTTTTACATAAATTTCTTGTCTTTTTCAGCTGCCAAAAGGTATAAGTCCTAAAATTTTTAAGATGCTGTCATTATTTCAATAAATACTTACGTTTTTATTTACACATCCTGCACATATCTTGTTTTTTTGCAGAGTTTACACCTCGAAAAAAGACTTTATACACTTTTCTAATTAAATTAATAAACCAAGAATTTTAAGCGACTCATATATAACATGGGATAGAATAAATGTCTCAGCAAACTTTCACTAGACGCACTGTCTTGGCTGACCGCCCTCTTATAACCCTAAACTTTGGCGATCTGGTGAAATGGGTGATTGCCAAACGAAATCTATCGCCAACTGCTTGGATGCCCGCTTTTTGAACGTGATTGAAAATGGCGAAAATGTTTGTGCTGGAAAGATGTAACGAATACGCTAGG
>NC_092213.1:50461444-50495298 GCF_043381705.1 Parasteatoda tepidariorum | reverse complement strand
AATGAACGAAAAAAAAAAAATACTTTTTTCCATTGTACTTTTAGACATTAAAAATTAAGAGACATTTAAAAAAAAAAAAATTAAAATGTTAACTACCATTATCAAACACATTTTTTCTGTTGTATGAGATTTTCGAACTGATCTTGATATTTTCGCGTCGTTGATTTCAAATCTACAATCGGCTTCTGTGTACACGCTAAGTTTTTATGAGATTGAACAATACATTCCTAATAGGGATTCTTTAAATTCCCTCATGTATATATCAAGTGCCCCCCCCACTTCTATGCTACGTAGGGAATGGTATCTAAAAATATCAGTTCGAGATTTTAAAAAAAAGCCGTAGCTTCCCGAACAAAACTGATTTTAGAGCTGAAATCCTCACACCCCATATAGGCATGATAATTAGAAAATCAAAAATTTTATTTCCCAGTACCCAGTGTAATTTTTGCTTAAATTACGTCGTATTTTTTGAGTGGGTCGAGTCTCCTCTTCTTCACTTTTTACGTATTTTGTCATACACGGGGAAGTTTTTTTTCTTCTTTTACTCACATTTATAAGACTTACACATTCAAAGATAATTCTATCCAAAAATGCATGTTTAAAAATTATTTATTTTTCCTTTATTTAATATCATTGCAAGATGCAAAAGACCAAAATTTTTACATAATTTCAAATAAGAGAAATAGAACATAAATTGGTAAAATATCTTCCGAATTATAAAATTTAAATCGTATGTATATATTTTTTTCATCAGATCTAATCGACCCATTTCGTTCAAATATTTGATTGGTACATACATTGATACAATAAAAAAAAATAATAACCACTCAACAATTGTACACACACACACATGATCATGTGTAACATTCGTAGGAAAGTATGAAACAGCGATTGCAAAATTAACAGAAAAAAATTGTTTTCAACAGGGGGTATGATCGCCTTTTACAAATATACAAGCCCTACATCGTGATTCCATACTTAAATTAAGGCAGTTTTTCACCCCGTGGCAGAATCGCAGCGACATTGTCGCAGAAGATTTTTCTTTTGAAAAGTGAAAAAAAAAACTTTTCTTTTCTACAGAATTTTAAACGTATTATTTGAATCATGCATTTTGATAACCCCTTTTTGGCACGCTCCATTTACACCGATAGTATCGTAAATCGATATAATGCTTTGATTGTATTTTCGACAGTTATTGATATTGATTTTCATGTGGATTTTAAATATCCCGATATATTTCAAACAATTTGAAAAATTCGAATCGCGAAATTTGATTATTTACTTTTTAAGGCAATAATTATATTGAATTTTTGGCAGCTATTGCTATTGATTTCTCCATAGTTCTTAAATCCGAAATTCTTTATACGATATCAATGATATCGTATAAAAAATTCGTATCGTATTAGAACAACCTAATCTCGAAACGAAACACGTATTTTAGGAGTCCAATTCAAGCGATTTCGCCGTCTATCTTTTTTTTTTGGCAATTACTACAATCCTGATTTTAATTTTTTGTTTTTACCGTGATGATTACTTACAAAATGCGAAGAATTAAATAATTTCTGCATCCCATCCCCACCAAAATGCGAGAATATCACCTGTAATATTAAAAAAAAAAAATTATTACGCTTTCAATTAAATAAAAATATTTAGTTTTTTTTTTTTGTAAACATTTTTTTACCCAAACTTTTACTATTTAAACACGCACACAAACTTTTGTTATTTAAATTGAGTAACATATATGTTTGTTATCATTAAAAGTATCTTGCAGAAAGATATTAGTGTCAGAAAGTTCTGTCGCAGATAGCTTGAAAAAATTTTGCCACAGAGGTTTTTCATTTCCAGTGACAGTTGGCCTGATTTGTTATGTGACAATTTCGCACCTTTCGACTACGAGTGTTATATACGATCTTGAGTGTGTACTACTATTATTGAATGGGTATTTGTTTTGTATGTTATCAATGTATGTACATATCAGTTGAGCAGTTCTAACCAATGTAGTTAAAAAATTATATTTGATCATTTTTAGCTTCTTCCATTTCTTTAGGTTTTTTTTTAATTTTCTTCCTATTTCCTGGAAGAAATTGTTTTTATTTCTGACAAAAGATTAACTCTGCTTTAAATTAGCTTCATAAAATCAATTATAGTGCCAAATGATTTCACATCAAATGTAATTATAATAACACATTTAGAAGTTAAATTAAAATAGCAAGATAATAATAATAATTTTTTTGAATGAAAACACAACTATAAGTATTGTATTTGTTTAACAATAACGAACATTTCAAAATTAGTTCATTTTTTTATAAATAAGCATTACAAACTAGAAGAAGTTGACAAAATTTATTAGTAAATAAACAAGTTCAATTGTTGTCAAATCTTCAGTGTTACAAATGCAAACAATTTATAGTTTTAGGAAATAAAGCTTCAAATACAATACAAACAGGAAACGTTATTTGTAGAAGAACAAATCATCCAAGAAAACCATGTATCCTTTTTAATAAAACATAATTGTTTATAAATGCATAATCATTTATACAATATATTTATAAAACATAACAATATACATATATAAAAAATATACTTTTAAAACTTAATTGTTTATAAAATATGCAATCAATGAAAAACAAAAAGCAATCGAAATCTAACGAATCATTAACTGAAGTAAACCGGACTTTAAGGAGATTCCAGTTTCAACAGAAAAACCAACTAATATTGGTGTTCTTTATTCCGCCTTACTAATAATGTTTTGACAGATTTCGATGGCTCCCCCCCCTAAATACATATATATACAAGCTTTGGGGAATATATCTGCCACAGATCACGATACGGAAATCTTCCCTAATTCAGTCTTAGAACAGAAAAAACATACTTATTTCATCATTACTACGGATATCACATATATAATCCAGTTCATCAATTAGGAGGAACTAATAACTTTAAAATAATTATGAGCAAATAAACTGATATATAATAATAATTAACAAATAAACAAATTTATAATAATTAACAAATAAATGTAATAATATTAGCCATTGAACTATTCAATAAATAAAATATATTAAGCATTATACTATGTATATAACACCATTTACAAAGTAATAGTTAAGAACAAATTTGTTTAATAAAAATTTTGAATTGAAGAAAATTGATTCTTTTATGATACAAAATTATATGAAATATATTCGATTCATAATTGGGGGAACAATCGTCTAAATAAATTGTAATAAAATTAAAGAGTTAAGAAAAAACAAATATTTCAGTAATGATCAAGAACATAATGGGTAATTGCTAAAGTTACTGAAACAGCTATTTGAACAATGAAATCCAATATTGATGATAGATACTTATATGCTTTTTTAACTTTCAAAAACTAAGGAAAATGCATTTTGAAGTTAATATTGTATTTTAAATTATTTATGATGGAAAAAAATGCAGAAGTTGTACTATATTTTGCCATTTCTAGCAAAAATTAGTAGTAGTACAAAATAATAATATTGTCTAAAAAAAATATCATAAATTTGTTATACTGAATCAAATATTCTTCCAAAATTTGCGACCATACATGAAATAAATTTCATTAGTTAAATAAGTAAATTTTTAAAATTACATTATCAAACTCTAAAATTAACCTTGATAGTTAAGTAATTCACTTTTTAAACAACATGAGACAAAAATCGATGATTAATCAATATATAAGAAAAATACAGCACATTTCAAAAAGAATGTTTGAGCACACTAAAAAAAATAAATGCGTTAGCCCGAAAAATATTATTTGAAAAAACTTTTTGTTGAAAAACTTTCAATTTGGCTTTACTTTTTATTTTCATTTAACCTATCTATAAAATGGGAAACCCTTACCAAAACATATGATGACAATTCGGTATGATCTTTGCATAGTTTTGACCATTCTGGTTTTTTAAACACTGCAGAACAATGCTGTTTAATAAATTCAACCGCCTTTTCTTTCAAAGTTTCATCCGTACAACAATGGGACATCTCAAGAAGTTGACAAACAGTACCTTCATTTAATTCAGCCACCAGTATGTCTCTACAATTTTCCTTAAGACCATCAACCGCATACTTATCTGCAAGCACATACAAATCAAGAACCATATCATAACTTTTGTCACCGATTTCATCGCAATAGAGATATTTTAAAAAATTATTAAAAACAGAAGCATCAACATCGGTGATCTGGATGGTTTTCGTATTGGATTCCAAGCAATTGTTGTCGAACATAGCTTTAAAAACAGGAGAGCGAGTAATGAGCACTAATTTGTGGGCGAGAAGAGAGTCATCCCCAAAACTGATAGTTACGTCGGCCATTTCTTTCGAATCGAATAGGTATTTAAAATCAGAGGATAAACAATGTCTTTTAAGTGGAATATTTATTGCAGGATCGCTAAAATACATTTTAAAGACAAATACTATATCAATAGAATCATGTTCACGAGAGTACTCCACAACGTCTTTAGCAACCCTCAAAGTTTTACCTTTAGTAACAACAGTAAACAGCAAAACTTCGTTTTGATCTACAGATTGTTTTCCACCATTTGATATAGCAGAATCATCTAAAACTTTAATCATACACGTACATCGAACTCTGAAGTCGCTCGGTAACGCACCATCACTTTTTAAATAGAATCCACTTACTTCTTCTTTCGTAAAATTTCCTTCACTCTTATAAAAAACGATAAAGCTTGGATTATAAACTTTCCCAAAAAGATCAAATACTGGATTTCTTCCATTAAAAGGGCGAAATTTCTTACTGTGCCTATTAATCCTACTTTTAGTAAAATCTTTTACTTTCCATAGCATTGTGTACTCGAGTTTCATGACCATGTTTCACTAATTGGGTATACTATAGACTACGTCGCAGGTTGTGTTATTCCTACTAAATTTAACCCATGGACGGCATTTTCTGCGAGCCTAACTTCAAGCCACAAATAAACAAACGAAGTGCTTGATCGTTTAAATAGCTGCTCGCCAGATTTTATTGCATTATAAAGAAAAGTAATTGATATTCGATTTTTGATTAATAATTGATTTATGTGGATAGTGGCATAGAATTTAGCATTGCGTCATGGTAAATGTTATTCCTACTAAGTGGACGTGATGCGGATGACACGTGAAAAAGCCTTGAAAGTTTGGCCATCAAGGACAAGCAAACAAGCAGTTGAAGTTTAAGTGCAGTTGAAGTTGAAGTGTATTGAAGTTTATGATTTGAAGTTGAAGTTTATGATTTTGTCGATCTAACGAAGTAAGCTTGTAACCTTTAAGCTATTTTTAATGAAATACTCTCAAACCCTTTCAACTATTTTTTAATAAAGTTAAGCTACTTGCAGTGAGTAGTAGTAATAGTTCATTTACGTCACACTAGAGCTGTACAATGGACTATTGGCGACGGTCTGGGAAGCATCCCTAAGGATGATCCGAAGACATACCATCACAATTTTGATCCTCTGCAGAGAGAATGGCACCTCAGTTTCGGTAGCCCGACAACCTGCACGCGAAGTCGAGCACTTTGCGGTAGAACAGCTTAACGAATACCAATACCGCACACCCTTGGTCCCTACCCCGACTGATCCAAGTTGTCACCCACTGGCACACCGACCGCTGCCAGTGATGCTTGACTTCGGTAATCTGCTGGGAACCATGTCCTGACGATCAGGCCACTGCGGGACTACTTGCAGTGAAGTAAATGGATTGAATTAATTTGATTCGCTCTGTGCAACCTATTCATGGAGTCTAGAGTATCTTTAGGATCCATAAACCTATTGCACTTTTTAAATTTATTGAAATTATTTAATTTTAATTTTTTGAAATTATTAGTTTTTTAATTAAAATAAAATAAAATAAATGAAGAATGGCACTTATGACATAGTAGTGTTATCTCAAGGGCTAAAAAAGGTATTTTATAAATGGCCCCTAAAGAAGTAATTAAATAAATAAAGAAAAAAAGAAGGCACTTGTTAATTCATGAGCAATTGGCAAATTAGATGACAAAAGGGATAAATATATTAGTGCCGTTATTAATTTTCTTTAAGGAATGCGATATCATTCATAATCTTGGTTTTTATGCATTAGTATTGTAAAAACTCAAAAGTAATCTTATATTTCCCCTTTCTTTTTTGTGATAATAAAGAAGACTAAAAATGACTGTAAAATAATGACACAAGTACTTTCTCTAAAACGGGCCGTTATTCTGTTTTACATGTTGTAAAAACATTAATCAAAAGATTAATTAAATGACAGCCTATTCTTTGTTTAAATGTGCAAGTTTAAAAGTGCTATATATAAGAGGGGGTCGCATAAATATAGTAGCAAGCTTCTACTAGGCTTACAAATAGTAAAAAAAGAAAGAAAAGAAATGCATAACATTACATTTTTCAAACTAATTACTGAGGATTTTCACCTGGCCCTGATCCAAGAACTTTGGCTTGTCAGGGGAAAAATCAGTGGCCTCAAAGGAACAAAAGGTAAGCTCAGTTATGATCTTAATACTGAAGCTAGAACATGTATCCTAATAGGTAAAGATATTGAGGTTCTACCTCAGGCAGATTTTATTTATAGGGATTTAACAGCAGTGAAAATCAGACTCAAAATAGGGGGAAGAGACCGAGAATTTTTTTATGGCTCAGTCTACCTATCCTATGAAGAGAAGGCTCCACCTGATCAAACACTGCACAAACTCTTGGAGTTATGTGCAGAAAACAGGTTGCAGGCAGTCTTAGGGCTTGACTGCAATGCTCACCATACTGTCTGGGACAGCACAGATACAAATAAAAGAGGTGAGTGTCTTTTAGAATTTATTCTTAATTAGAATTCAGATATTTTGAATAACGACAATGATCCTACTTTTATAACTTCTAATCGTTCTGAAGTAATTGACATTATTATAGCAACACCGGCTATTAGTAAAAATGTCACGAAATGGAAAGTAGATGGTAGACCATCAGGTACCGACCATCAAAACATCCATCTTGAAATAAACTCCAAATATAAATCTGGACCGCTGCTTCAGAGTCCCCATGAGAACAAATTGGAAGAAATTCCAAAACGATATCATGGGGCTGACTGAACTAGGTGAAAATTATATTAGAGATTATTATGATCTAGAAATTACAGCAGAAACTCTGCAGAACAAAATTCTAGGTTCATACAATAAAAATTGCCCAATACGTACCAAAAGAGCAAAGCCCCAATGCCCTTGGTGGAATAATTCTTTGGAAACTGAAAGGGCAAACGTTAGAAAACTTTTCAATAGAGCAAAGAAACATGGTGAGTGGGATAATTATAAAAGCGCCCTCACCAACTATAACAAAAATGTTAGAAAAAGCAAACAAGAATCCTGGAGAAAGCTCTGTGAAGAGGTAAATTCTATCTCTGAAGGAGCTAGACTCCAAAGAATTCTTAGAGGGGATGAACCCATAATGGTTGGCACCTTAAAGGATGAGGATGGCAACTTTGCCACCATTGGAAAAGAGATAATGGAAGTTATGGCCAAAACTCACTTTCCAGGAGCCCCCACTTTTGATACGGATAGCAATGAAGGACAGCATTTTATTGGCTCCGTAAAAAGAATACAAGGAAATCAATGAACCTATGATAAGAGGCTCTGTAAAAAGAATACAAAGAAATCAATGGACCTATGCTAAGAATATTATCAATCAAGACAATGTCAGGTGGGCTATCTCCACCTTCAGATCACTTAAGAGCCCTGGACCTGATGGAATCATGCCTGCAATGATCCAAAGCAGATCCTATCACCCCTGTGTTAATCAAAATTTACAGAGCTAGTCTGGCACTGGGACACTTTCCAAAGCTATGGCAGAAGACCAGGATTGTTTACATTCCCAAACCTGGCAAAAGTAACTATGACCAGGCTAAGTCTTTCAGACCAATCAGCTTATCTTCATTCTTTCTCAAAATTATGCAGACAATTATTGAGAGGCGTATTAGGGATTACCTGGGTAGCAATAACCCCTTGGATAATCTACAGTTTGCCAACCAACCTGGTAAATCAAATCCACAGAGACAGCCTTATTTAAGCTAGTATCTAAGATTGAAGACACCCTGGAGAGAAAGGAAATTGCATTGACCGCTTTCCTAGATATTCAGAGTGCTTTTGATAATACCTCTCACCTAGCCATCCTTAATGACTTAAGAGATACAGGGATAGACCAAACTTTATGTTTATGGATTAGGACCCTACTTTTGGATAGAGTCATTCAAATGAATATCTTCAACGAAACATTAGGAAAGAAAACAACCAGAGGCTGTCCACAACGAGGTGTACTATCACCATTACTTTGGAATCTGGCTGTAAATTGCCTAATAAAACATCTAAATAACATAGGCTACTATACCCAGGGATATGCGGATGACATTGTCATACTCATCCTTGGTAAAGAATTTTACATAATTTGCCAACTAATGCAAAACGCTCTAAGTTATGTAAGAAAAGGGTGCAGGGAGAGTAATCTGGACATAAATCCACAGAAGACCAATCTAGTACCATTCACTAGTAAAATAAAAAGGGAAGGCTTTTTTATCCCGAAACTTTTTGACGTAGAAATCAATATTGCCTCCGACGTGAAATTTTTAGGCTTAATCCTTGACCCAACACTCACCTGGAATAAGCATGCTGACTACAAAATCAATCAAGCAAAAAAATGCATAATGATGTGCAGACGCATGCTTGGTAAAAACTGGGGTCTACACAAAAAATGATGTTTTGGATGTACACAGCAATTGTCAGGACCGCTTTCACTTATGCTTCAGTGACATGGTAGTGTAAAGTAGAACAGAAAACTGTGAAGGACAAGCTGGGGAGTCTGCGCAGACTGGCCTGCTTGTGTATCACAGGCGCAATGTCCACAGCCCCTACCAGAGCACTAGAGGCAATTCTGGACCTGACTCCTTTAGATATCTTCATGTGCAGCGATGCCAGAATGACTGCATATAGAATGAAACTGCAATATCAGTGGTATGGCAGGCCCTCTTCTGGAGGTCATACCAGTATTACTAAGAAAATCCACCATCCAACTCTCCTTATGCCTTCTGACTGCATGGAGAGAAAGTACGTGTTTGAGAGACCATTTGAGATAGTTTTTCCTACCAGAGAAGAATTATATAACAACACGATTGATGCAAAAAATGATGATCTAATCTGGTTCACCGATGGATCAAAGAAAGGTAACCTCTCAGGAATGGGGATCTGTGGCGTGTCATCAAGATTCAATCTTTTTGAAGGTCTTGGGGAATATGCGGCGTCTTTCAGGCGGAGGTACTTGCGATCGTCAACTGTCTGCAGATAAATATTAAGAAAGGCTACCTAAGCGGATTCTTATTTTCAGTGACAGTCAAGCAGCCTTGATGGCTCTTCACTCATTTCAAGTTAAGTCAAAAATTGTTCTGGAATACAAGAATCTCCTAAAAGAACTGGCAAAAGAGAATAAAATTATTCTTATTTGGTTGTTGTTGTTGTTGTTGTTAATTTACGTCGCACTAGAGCTGCACAATGGGCTATTATATTCTTATTTGGGTACCAGGACATATAGGAATTGGTGGTAATGAAAGAGCTGATGAACTCGCAAAACAGGGATCCTCTTTCAATCCAATAGGAACGGAACCCTTCTGTGGAATCAATATGAAGACTACATAGAAGGCCATCCTAAAATGGGAAAACAGGAGATGAACAAAGTTTGGCGCAATTCTCCTGGACAAAAACATGCTAAAAGCATGATCAGCAGTCCATCTGCAAAAGTTGCTTCTGAAATCCTTAGGTTCCCAAGATTGAAGATTCAAACAATTGTAGGCTTCATCACTGGGCACTATCATTTTAGGAAACATCTACATAGAATGGGAGTTTTCGAACAAGAATCAATATGTCGGAAATGCCGTGAAGCGGTAGAATCAGCACATCATCACATCCTATACGAGTGTGATGCCCTCGCCCTTACGCGCCTCACTACCTTAGGCAATCCATATCCTAAAGAATTACACCTTAACTCCATTAAGGGACTGTCAGACTATGTAAACAAAGTAGGCGACCAATGTCACCCAAGACAACGAAACTAGGAAAAATTGGGCTTGGAGCATGGTACAAAATGCAACAAATGCAGAGGTGCCACATATCTAGCAAGCTCAAGTAAGAAGAAGAGGAGGAACTAATCAATTATAATATAATACTTAAAATGTTCTCGTACTGAAAATTAAACTGTATATTATGTAAGTATGTTTTAAAAATTAGGATAGGGACTCAAAGATACCATATATATATANCTCCTATATATATATATTCATTCATTGATCAATGAATACATTTATCTTTAATTTATTTAAGAATCTGTGGTGTGCCATAAATCTATAAATGGTAGCACTGAAAGCGTAAAGTCTAAAATTTTAAGAAACATTTTTTCGTTCATCTTTTTCTTATTTTTAATTTTTCACTAAATAATAAGTAATTTTATGAATTTAAAATTTAATCAAAACTTAAAAATATTTCACACAGCACTTATTAAACGCAATATGAAAGGAAAAGAGTTTGTAAGGTCTGTATATTTTTCGTAGATAATAATGTAAAGTATAAATTGTCATAATTGTCTCTATGAAGACATTATATTCTTTCACTGAATGCGTTCTTTTTAAATTAATATGAAAATTTGCAGACAGTATCACTGAAACAGTGGAACTATATAATTTGGAAAACAATTTTTTTCCTTCAGCTTCTCCTGATTTTTATTTTCATTAAATTAACAATAATTTTGTGAAGTTTAAATTGAATTAATGCATAAATCATGTTCGCAGAACTATGAAATGAGTTTGTAAGGACGATATTTTGCATTTTTTATTCATGAAAGCAATGGAATGCCTCGTTAAATATATTAAGCATACAACACTGAACACTTTCTTTTTTTAGTTTGTTCAAGAATATATAGATGGCAGCACTAAATATAAGGAAGTCTAGAACTTCAAGAAATATTTTAGTTTTCTGTTTTCGCTTATTTTCGAATTTTATCTAAATAAATCACAATAACTAGAAGAATTAAAAACTGAATCAATGCATAATACATATCATATAACACATATTAAACGAAATATGCTCAGATCTTCTCTTATATAAATCACAGCAATTATATAAGTTTATATTAAAATCAACAAGCGCATACATTTCACAAAACGCCACGTCCCAGTTTGGAAAGCGAAAAAACTAATTTCTTTTTCTTAAAAAAAATAAAGAAGGAAAGAAAAAAAATCAATGTTTTGTATTTGAGGAATGGTTGTGAGAAAAAATAACTTAATTAATTTTTTTACAGAAATTTCACTTTATAGTTAAAAAAAAATTTTTTTTTTAATAATAATAACAATTGTAATTTTTAACAAAGCATCCACATTAAAATTTTTTATTAATTTCAAAATTTTTTCTCAGAAAAGTATAATTTCGATATGATCAGTTTTGAGTCATTAGCATTTTCGGCATTTCTTTCTCCAGAAAATTTCCTTTATTTTTTCCCTGAAAGTAAGGAAATACATGAAACGTTCAAAACATTAATATAATATCAGAATACATATATATTTTGTAATATTTCAATCAATGGACATATTTTTCTATCATTTAAATTACAATCATATAAGCCATTTGCATAAAAACAATAATTTTCATAAATTTCAAAAACATTAAATGAATTATAATTTCTATATTGAAATGTTGTTATTATAATTGTATTGTAATTTTTATTGTAATGTCCAATTACATAAATTTTTGAAAAAGGTCAACATGTGTTTTAAACAATGAAAAGTAATATTTTAAAATGCTGAAGCTTTAGAACTATTGTGTAATCTTTCACTTTAGGATTATCCCATCATTTTTAAGGTGGAATTATATAAAACCAGGACTCGAAATGTTTTACTAGACTATCGCTCTTCCTTTATCAGAAATCCCATAAAACTAGTTTTGAGCAGTCTCGGTGCTGCCATCTAGTGTGGCAGAAACTAGACGTCCAAATTAACATGACCAACGGTATCTCACCCATTGTGGTGGTCCTGAAAGAGTTGGATACCACCTCAGGAGAACGCACTAGGTCTGCTCATCGGGAAGACTGATTGTGCAGCTCATTGGAAATAATATATAAAAAAAGTTTCGAACAATCTCTATGTTATTTAGAGATACATAAAAGACAATGTAGGCTATTTCTTTGTCTACGTCAATGTTACGAAAAATTCGATTAGAAAAGTTATGATTTTTGCTCCACTGATTTAATTTAGTATCCAATTGCTTGAAGATTAATTTTAGGTAAGTTCAACATCTGATTATACACCTTTTTAATTATTTTAAATTTCTAAAAAAAGCTTTTTTTTTAAACACGTTTAAAACATGCAAAGACTAACTTTCAATTAAATGGCAGCTGTCGAGTAAAACAGGTATATTTTCACTTGGACATGACCGAGTTATTTTCCCCTGACAGATTGCACAGTGTAAACGATGCATTGTAAACGATGGACAAACTGTTAACTATGAACACGTGATAGCTTGCATCATTGAAAAGAAATGCAATTAAATTTTTATTTGTGATGTCTGTTCTCGAATCTGATCAACAACTTACAATAAATTCAAAATATATTCCTTAAGTTACTTGATTTTTAAACCCATCTCAGTTTTTCAGCGTGGGATGGTCATAGTATTAATTTATTGCTATAAATAAATATTTCGGAAGAATTTTTTTTTCTAGGTATACCCGGTTTTACCCGACCGGATTGGATAAATTTAGATCTATGCATATTGGAATAAAAAAAAAAATGTATTCTCCCTATTAGAGTTTTTTTTCTTTTTTTTTTTTTACAAAAATTATTTTTCTTTTAGGAGTTAAAATCCTAATTTATCTTTTAAATCAAAATTCAAGCAATTTTATTCTTGGAGTTTCTTTCCGGAAAAAAAGAAGCCTTAAGGAACGGTTTTGCCTAATTTTCCTTGACAAATATCAAAATTTTAAAATAATAGAGTGGCCAAATTGATTTTTTTTAAATCAATGTATTTACAAATATATTTTTAAAAAAATTAATACAAATTATTCTCTTGTTAGGCTATGTTCCATTTTATTTTATTTTAAGAACGACACAAGAGAATGATAATTCTTAAAAAAGTTATCTTGATTTTATGCATTCAAATAAATTCTACTGACAAAGCTTTAGGAGTTGAAGGCAAAAACAAACTGTAATGTTGTTCTATGTTATTAGTTCTAAATCTGTAAAGTATTTTGTATAATATATTTTATTCAGCGGTGATTTAGGAAAATTACAATGTTGTTGTGAGGAAAACTAACTCTAAACCAACAGCTGACTTTCTGAGATTTTTTTTTTTTTTTTTTTAAATTTAACTCAACAGAGATGACAAATGAAGCTATGGCATATTGTCATATTTTAGTTACATGAAACAAAGCTGAAAAATGAAAATATTATTTTTATTATTCTGTTAAAATATATTCTAAAATATTCTTTACTCCAAATGCAAGATACCTAATTCAATTTAAACCGAGTAAATATTTTTTCATTTTTTAAATTAGCCAAAAGGCATATAGGTTGATTGTAATAAGCCTGTATTGAAAATACTGGAATCTTTTTTTAAATTCCTCCGGCGCTCCGCAGAATAACGGTGACAATCGTAACGATCCGGATTTTTCAATTAAATTAACATTCATACATCTTGAACATCATTTGTTATACAAAGCTATCGGACAAACGCCAGTAAAAGTTACTCGAATATAAATGTATCATGAAATAAAATATCATAAATATGTCAGCCTTGGCACTTTAATCGTCATTGCCTTAATTTTTTACTCAGGAATTATACAAAATGATGCGTAATCACCACCCTTCATATATAATTTTGGAAAAACGAGAAAAAAATACACTCATTAGGGGTCACAATTTAGTATTTATGCAAAAGGAAAAAGAAAATGAATAATCAAAGAGGAAGGCGAGATTAAAAACAGCAAAACTTTTTGTATTGTATGAGGAAATTAATAGAAGTCTTTAACCAAATTGTATTCACTAATTTGACTTCTTTTGATATTTTTAAGCCTGTTATAAAAACGTTTTCGTTTTTCCTACGCTTTAAAATTGATTACGACCTATAATGTGTATTCATTTTTACTTAATTTTTTAAAGGGAATTTAAAAATACATGTTGCCAGCTGTAGTTATGGAACATCTGAACTCCTTACGTCTTTAACCTATTATACAAAGCTGTTTCTTATTCAAAGTTGTTACACAAGAATGTTTCTTATGTCTGCAATAATAATAAAATCGCAGACTCGCAACAGTCGTTGAATTGGGAAAAAATCACTATTGATACTATGCTCGGGCTAGTCCTGAGTTACGTAGTTTCAGAAACGATATTAACAATGACAAATCATTATCGCGATTAATCAGAAAAAAATGTAATGAAACATTTAAAAAACCAGCTTATTAGTGGGATAGAACTATGACGTGTTCGTTTATCATAAGGTTTCATTCCAAACATTATACACTAATTTTTGATGATTTTAATACAACCCTCTTATGAACCTAGATAGTTATTTGACATGGTTTGATAATGTCCTTTTGTTATCTTTTTAATTATAATTAATAATAATTGTCAATTCGTCGCGCGAATAACGCCTTTTTTAACTCAGTTTTTATTCGTGTTGTTTATGGCGAGTTATTGGTTTTGCCGCAAATGGTCAACCTGGTTTTACACACGTATATATATATATAGATGTGTGTGTGTGTGTGTGTGTTCAAAATGTAGATAAAACAAAGGAATATTACAGAACAATGAAAAAAGGGGAAAAATAATAATAAAAATAAAAACTGGAAGGGGAAAAAATCGGAAAAACAGGAAAAATTTTTTTTTAAAAATCCGGAAAATAAAAGATATATTCTTTTCATCAGCTCACACGATTATATCTGCATAAAAGAGTGCTTCCTAATATTGTATCAATATAGCCAAAGCAAAATATATCAATACAATAGTGTGAGAAGCACTCAAAAAATTTTCTTAATTTTATTCCTGTTTTTTTTTTGTATANTGGTACTTACGCTTAACCTTGTAGGCCTATATATATATGGCATATTCCTGGAGCATGACCTTTTCCCAAATTTTGGATATTTTATGAATTGGAAATACATTTACTTACATTTCGATTCTAAATTCCGTTCCTGAATTTTGCCACAACCGTTATTCGAAACAGGATCTGAGTGAATCGTTTTTCCTCTTTTACTTGGGCTACTTGGTGGTTTCAGTTTCGAAGGTCTGTTCTTTTTCGGCGATCTCATGCACGGATCATCCACTATTCTGGTAGCTGTTTGAATAGCGTCTTCTCTTAACGCTGCATTTGTACTTATATCTCCTTTAAATCCTATTTCCGGATTAACAGCTTCGTAATCCGTGGAACCCAGTTGACGAGCCTCCGATTGCATAAACTTTTCGACCACATTAACACACAAATCGCATGTAAACTGGATCTGTCTTAGCAAGTTTTCCATAACCATTTTAAGTTTGCTTGAATCGTTTTCGATCCGACCCTCCAGGGAAGATATTTTTTCTGTGCATGTCTGCACCAAGTTTTGCATTTTAAGAAAACATTCTAAATTGGCATAGTAGTGTTCGCTGTTGTTTTGATCCCCAGTGTTAAAAATCGAATCGGGCCCAGATATGTCGCCAACAGCCAAGCTTGTCTCACCGGGTCTTTGCTTCAGTTCGCCCATCAAGTGTTCGACGCCATAGTTAAGATCAGAAAGAGACTGGGCCATGTCAGATAGGCGCGATGTGCTGTTTTTCCAAACTTCCGTCGCAGTTTCCAAGCCTTCTAGAACTTCTTCACATTGATCTGCATTCTTTTGACAGCCAAGTTCTATTCTCTGGAAGATGTCATCCAACTGCGAATCGATAGTGTCCAAAGTGCTTCGAATGGATGTCACGTCAACACTATTCGATTTCATGCTCTCGAAAATATCACACAGTTTCTTGTCGAATTCTTGGAACTTGTCTTTCATGAGAATGTTCGATTTTTCTGACTTTTCTGTCATGTAGTTCAAAACTTCCTGTCCGGCAACTCCGAATTTTTCGAAACACTGCTGATTCTGATAGGCCGTAGCTGCAAAAGCTTGTTGCAAAACATTCTTTATAACTTCTCGGTCATTGTTAATTTGAGTCGAAATAACTTCCAGCTGGGACATCAATTCTTCCCTTTCTTTAGAAGCATTTGTTCTGATTTCCCTTTGAAGCTCACCGAGTATTTTTCGCAAAGTTTGCTTAGAGGAGGAACTTTCTACAATTTTATCCTTCTGAAAAAAAATGATATTATCAACTTACTAGAGACAAATAGTTCCATCAATTTAATCGACAGCACCATTCATAAATTTAAAAAAACACTGATTTCATTTATTCAGTGACGTATATAAAGAACTGATCTCTCGTGGGTGAAAACTAATTTTTTGTTCGAGAAAAGAACATTGCGTGTAATTTAGCATACACACCAACATTTTGTCGCAAATTTTACCCTTATGAAAGTAAACTCCTTCAGAAGTGATACTACAAGCTTTATTAGTTAGTTCTAAATTTCGAATCCAATGTCATTCCTATTGCATTCAATCACCTCCCGCTGATGATTTCAACATGTTTTTATATTTCATGAACATTAAGTCAAATGAGTTGATACTCTTGCACATTTCTAAAGAATCTGTTTTTTAGTAGCGAGCGGTTAAAGATATTTTCAAAACATATTTGTGATCACTAAGTTGATGTAATTGCTAATCGATTTTAGATAACGAATGAAATAGGGTTAAGAATACCCAGTTTGAACAATGGCTGTTATAGAATGGGTTTATAAGGGACATGTCCTTTAGCCCTTTTTCAATTAGAATTATTTAGCAGAATTTCTTGCTTTAAAAATCTTTTTTTTATTTTTAAATTTCACAACTGAACTTAAATAAAAGACTGGATGTTCAGAGAAGAGCATTGATTTAAAACAAGCTTAGACGATAATTGAGAGCAATTGTTGTTGAGTTAACCAACACCGGTAGGAAATTTTGCTGTTCTTTTTTCTCTTAAGAAATATTTTTTTTTATCCATTTACGTAATTTTTTTCTGAAAAAAGGAGATCATAATATCAAAATTAAGAAAGTGTACGTCACTTCAGCGAAATCTCATTTAACTCTCAGTTTTATCTTCGTGTCATTGTAAAAACTATATTCGTATTGATTCTATTTACAGGGTGTGGCAAAAAAAAAAAAAAACCCGAATAAAGTTATTGCACTAATGAATAAGATTTTAACTATTTTTTTAAAAATTTGTGTGTTTATTTCCTTTTGTCTAAAACTTTAATTGAAAATTTTATAATACATCTCTTAGTTTACGTAATTTTTTTTTAGCTTTTTTCTCAAAGTCAAGTAAAATCTATGGATAGCATATAATAGACGATGTAATTTATTTCCCATGTATTACAGTGTATGGTCCATTTTGACTCCTAGGTTTTATTTTACTTTACAACCGTCGTTGAACAGCTGACGAAATTTTGGGTTTAAGACTACTAATGTTCAACTCCGTAGCCTTGTAATTTTACAGATTGTGCTAATTCTATCAGATTGTGCTTATTCTGAATATAGGAGATATAACTTAATGAACAAAAACAAAAATCTTACTGAATGCTTTTTCTCTGGTATTTTGCTCTTTACAGCGATTTCTCTTTCTGTCTGGCAGTACTTGTGCTCCGTGAACGCGTTTAAAGCTCTGCAATCCTGAATGGTTTTTAAAATTGAATCGCCATTGTTCCGTGTGGTTTCCTTCAAGGAATCAACTTTCTCTAGGATGGAACTCATCGTTTTCTTGATCTCTGTGTACTGCTGTTCAGTTTTATCGCTTTCGTCTTGAAACCATAGCATACTGTCATGGAGGGACTCGTTCATTAACTTCATATCACTCTTCACGTTGTTGCCATCAAATAACGTCACGACGTTAGCCATTTCACCCCAATCATTCGATATCTATGTGAAAGAACGAAACAAAATATGTTTTAACTCTTGCTGTTAACTAAGACACACACTCTTGACCACACGCTAATTAATGTTCTATTTCCTGCATCTCATGCCGGAAAATCATCGGGAATCCTATTTCCTGAATAAATATGACATTCGACGGGGCATTAGAAGGTAGAAAGAGTAGATTGCTAATTTGTTTGTGGTCAAAAGAACGCATGTTAGATGGGGCGTTCCTCAGTTAGGCCTCCCACAAGTTACTTTTTCTATGGATCAATTAGGTACAATTAGTTAAGGGTTGTAAGAATGAATGGACAGCTGTGAGCCTTCCTCTTTTAGCATGGTGGGTGCTGGGAGTTTGGGGCTCAAAATTGACACGAGAGTAAACGGACTTTGAAATAAGGATTGGCGAATGTATATCTGCAAAGAATATAGAAAGCTTTATCTTTCAATTTGATATCGTGTTGTTATAATAAAATATAGCATTTTACGTACGTGTAATAGGTACTTGCGCTTGACCTTGTTGGCGAAATGCCACCACATTGACACATGCAGAATACCTTTCAATTTGTTCTCGTGGCATTTTTATAAAATAAATTTAATCGGAATGTGTTATAGGTAGTTACGCTTGACGTTGGCAAAAAGCCACCACAAGAAACTTTCTATTGACGCATGCAGAATATGTGTATTTCAATTTGTTCTCGTTCCATTTTGATGGGATATAGCATTAATCCAAATGTGTCATAGGTACTTACGCTTAACCTTGTTAGCGAAATGCCACCGCAAGAAGATTCCTATCGATGCAGGCAGAATATCTTTCAATTTGTTCTCGTGGTATTTTCATGGAATATAACATTAATCCGAATATGTAATTGGTAGTTACGCTTGACGTTGGCGAAAAGCCACCACAAGAAACTTCCTATCGATGCAGGCAGAATATATTTCAATTTGTTCTCGTTCCATTTTGATGAGATATAGCATTAATCCAAATGCGTCATTGGTACTTACGCTTAACCTTGTAGGCCGAACGCCAACACAAAAAGATTCCTATAGACGCAAGCGGAATAATGTCATATCCATATCCCATTAAAAAACTGCAGGAGCAACTTGAAAAATGAGGTTTCCTACGTACTAAGTGAAAATAAATCCATCAAATAATTTCTTCCTGTTCTAGTACCCTCTTGAACCAGCATCCAAACATGCTAAAAATGGGATGGGGTTCATAATTCACCACCCTACCGATTTATGCTAACAAACTATAAAATGAGTACTGAAGCAGGTAAAGCGTGGTGATAATCTGTATTAGTTAACCGCAAGTTTGAAAAAGCTCCGGTAACTAACAGTCGAGAATAGACACCAGAAAAATCCTAGTGACACATATCCATCACTATCTCTCGATTAAATATGACATTCGCGTGGACGGTAATAGCCCACACACAACCGTTTTACCAAAAGGTGTGATTACTTAATGCAAATCATTAAGTAATCACACCTAATTGCTTTTCAGGTAGTGCCCAAGAATCTTATGAACAATCTGTTTTGTCTTATTTTATATTACCCAATTCATTCATTCTCAGAAAAATTGATTCTACGTTCTATCAAATTATCGTTTAATCATAATATCGCCAATTTGTTGCAAATTTAATTAGGTGTTGAAGTTGACATTGTCTTAATTCATGTAGAACCATGTTTTAGGGTAATCAAATTTAACAACTGTTGACTAGCACGACAATATAGTTCAATTTTGTACCATGTTAAGTTCACCGAAAGTTCAAACCATGTTATTATTAATCCATTAAAAATATGCTTACCAATTTTTTTAGCTAAATAAAGAGGGTCATTTTTATTAAAAACTAAATTTGAACCACAAGAAAATGATCTGCGTTTTATTCAACTACACTTTTCGAAAGAATGTTTCAATGTTGAATAATAACGGTGCTTTGAACCCTAGTATATGGCAAATTTTCTGAATCTAAATTGAGATGTTAAATTAAACCATGTTTTCATTTAAGTAGAATCTAAGTATCCTGTAATAAAAGTTAATAAGGACTGATTAACATGATTCGGTATCCTTAAAAAAATAGGCATGCCAATTTTTTGAGCAAAATAAATGGTGTTATTCGAACAGAAATTCAGACTTTCGTTTTTATTTTTTGAACTGCTGATCGACTTAAATAGAATACAAAAAAATAATAATAATAATAATAATAATAATAAATAAAAGCTGTTATTTTTTTCACATTTTTAAAAAATTTGATTCAATATTGAACCTTATTATCAATTTCATAAACAATACCATCTTTATAATTTGCTGAAACATTAATATGGTCTTTAATTAAGCCTCGCTTCTGTTTAGGTAGAACCATGTTATGATGTAACTTAGTTCAAGAAGAATTATTTTGCTCTATGGTTCATTTCGGCACCGTATTAAGGTTTTAGCTAATTTGAACTATATTATGGTTTAACACATCCACAGTGTTCAATGCTATATATCTGCTCACATACTAAGATCGCTCCACTAGCGTAGTCAGTAGCGTTAGTTCGATCCCTACCGCCAACTAAACAGATAACGCGTATAAGTAGTACGTTGATTTATTAATTAACTTTTTGGTGGCTGTGGTAAGGAAGTTTTAAAAGAGGGTGCTTACATAATTACTTTTCACGTCATTTGACTAGGGAGAAAAATTTATTAAATTTTTACCATCGCTGTTAAAAGATAGAACCCTAAAAATAAAGCTAGTTGTTTAGCCAGGGTCGAGTGATTGGTTTATGCATCAAAATCGTGCTTCAAATTAACGCAAGCGAATAGGAAAGAATAGAAACTATTATAAACAATCAACATTTATTTTGCTCAATGTTAGTTTCGCATTGAAAAAAAAATACGAACTTGATTTGCAATTTCTAGGATATTCAGAAAATATATATTTTCATTTCTAAAATATATATTAATGGCGGTTCTTACGAAAAACTTTGTATAACAATGTAGCAATAAAGGAAACGAAGGAAATAAAAATATGACCACCGAAGCCGACGTCTTCAGGGGGTACCGGCCCCGGTAGCCATAAAACAAAACCTTTTCTATTGAGAGAGAGGGCAAATGCCTAAATTAACTCCCTTAGTACCCCGAAGGTCTTGTAGAAGTCCAGGAAAAAAAACATGAAATACATAGAACCAATTCAGAAAAGAAACTCAAACAAAATCATCAGAAAATAAAAACTCACATTAACCAGGTCAAACAGCAATTTCACAAGCAAACCAAATGCAAAAGAAACACTTAAAACAAAAGAAAACAACGCCCTCTATTAAAATGCGCAGATTGAAAAAAAGAAGTCAAAGAAAAGAATACGCAACAAATTAATAGAATGCTTAACTGGGGCTGCTCAGTTAAGACTTGAATTGCGCCCTGTTAAAAGAAATAAAAAACTGGTATTCTTCAATCATTTTTTTTAATCAAAAAAATTTACTTTACAAAAATTAAAAGGAAAATCATTATTACTCAAATTATTCAAAAAATTATTCAAAAAATTATTCACAGCCTCGCTAAATTATTCAGCAACGTTATTGCAAATTTTCTTAACCCTAATAAATTGTGAAAAAACTAAATTTTTAAAAATTTTATTACACAGATTAGTATTAAAGTTGCAGACAAAAATAACTTTAAATTTAAAAGCTTTTCTTTCATCAAAAGCACCAATTTTAATTATTTTGTCAACAGTATCAATTTTGAAATCTAAGTATTTAACATTCGTATCTTTTATTGCTACATTTATTCTTCCTTTTGAAATTTCTGCTGCTTTTAACCGCGTTTTTTTCAAAGAAGTTTTATCAATTTAGAATTAAATATTTTGTATTCTTTTACTTTTGTATAACAATCTCAATATTTAACCTGCACACATTTTAGAAATTTTTAATCTCGTACAACTAAATGAGATAATTAGAGCTATTAAAAAATTTATATTTACATAAGGTTTTTTTCTTCTTACAAATAATAAATTTAAACTATTTCCAACTACAGAAATATTGAATTTTGCTTACATTCATTATAAACTTCGAGTATTTTAATCCAAATTTCTCTCCACCCCTCCCCAATCCAGAGTTGGCCAAAAATGTAATCGATTACATTTTTTGATTACAGTAATCAATTACTTGTAATCGTGATTGCAAGTAATTGATTACATAGCTGTAATTATCTGTAATCAATTACAGTTGTAATCGATTACTATAATCGACGGCCAACTCTGCCCCAATCTAGTTCTTTTACTGTGCTGTTTTACAAGAAAATGGAAATTATACAATTAAATTAACTAGTGAGTTTGGTGGATTTTTTTTATTTTATAAAAACTTGATCATATGCTTAACAATAAGAGGGTTAAAACAGAGGGTTACAATACCTGATTTGTGATTCGACGTAATTCTGCAACTTCTCGATGGAGATTTACAGTCAATGATGGTTGAGGTTGACTTAGTATTCTCATATATCTTAAAAAATTAACAACCTTCAAAAAGCAAAGCTTAGTAAGAGCAGTGTAAAACTTTTATTAAAAAAAACAAACTTAAAGCAGATTTAATTTGACGAACGAAAAGCAGTAATAGTTAGAGAGTAATAGTTGAAAAGGTTGTGTCACAAAATATGCACTAAGACATTAAGGGCTAGTGGCAATATAAAGACAATTATAGAGGCAATATATCTTCTTCACAATTGACGAACTGACAGACTTAAACTTTAAAAGAAGAAAATTATAAAATGAAATAAAAATTTTGAAAACTATGTTTCTGATGGACAATGTGTCCTAAAGCAGACTGGTGCATGCGTTATATAAAATATATTATGTATAGTAATATATTATGTAACGGCAAGGGGATTTAAACCCATGGTCCATCAATCACTGAGGGTATTTCACGTCAGCACTGTGGTCGGTGTAAGCTGGATGCGGAATTCGTATCGATCGGTCATTGCTGGGATTTATACCCGGTTTACCTCATTGGAAGGCGAGCGCTCTATCGCCTGAGCCATCGCGACTCATAATGCATATTTTATCTTATATTATAGCCATCGTTGAACAGCCGACCCAATTTTTTTAGGGTTTACGACTATTAATGTTCAACTCGATAGCTTTGTAATTTTGAACCCAATCCAGAAGACAAGGGAACTCCCGAATCAAGTATTGGGAGAAATTTGCCTTCGTGTAAGGACTTTTTGATGGAATGAACTTTCATTTGCGTTACATGGAGAGGAAAACCACGAAAACTTCCCACGGTTAGCCTGACGGCAAGGGGACTCTAACCCATGATCCGTCTACCACTGACGATATTTTACGTCATCACGGTGGTCAGAGGGAGCCGGATGCGGACTTTTTTGAAAATATCGTAATTTGATTTTTAGTCTTAATTTTTGACTTCATTATTTTTCTTTCATTTATAGGTTTTGATGATGGCAAAGCAATCTCTCAGAAAAATTTTGAACGAAAATTAGAAAATAAATAAAAATAAAAGATTCTTGGAATGAAATTAATGCCTAGTCACATAGATTTGTTGCAGGAATTATTATTTAAAACTTAAACATTTTGTCGCTATAAATTTTTAGTTACCGGAAATCTATTTATTTTAAAAGAAGGAAATAATTTTATTGTTAGACACTTTATGCGATAAACGAAAGGCTCATCACTATCTTAATTAGCTTTTATCGTCATTGTTCCTCACACGTAGTTCACTCCATGTGAAAGTGAATGTAAACTGTAAATCTAATACTGAAAACTTCGTATTATTCTCATTGGTGAGAGATACTTTTTCCTGTTATTCAATATCCACACCTCATTCACCACATGAATTATTCGGGTGCATTCATATAAATAAACATATCTAATTAAACTAAACCTTAAATTAAAATCAGATTAAAATTAAATTTTACAATCTTACCTTCTCATACAGCTTTCCTAATAGGTGAGTAAAAAATATAGCTGTAAAAATAAGAAGAAAAATATTTCAGTGTTTAATAAAAAACGAATATTATATATAAAATTAAAAGTGATGCAATTATCAGAAAAACTTCGTGGAAATTTTTTTTAATTATTTTAATTTTATTTTTCAATTTAGATTTTCTCTTTTTTAAGTTTGATCCATTAATTTTATTCCTTTCAGGAAGAGATAGAAACATATTTATTTTGGATAAATACAGATATTATTCTATTCTATAATGTCATCTATATATACGACAGTGATATACTGCAGTCACATTTTCTCATTTTTCTATTGTTTCTTTTTATTTTTTTTACTTCAACCATTTTGCAATATAGCCACACACCTGGACTAGTGCCATTACACTAATTCAATCTAACCCACTATCCACTTGTCTTACTAAATATTATTAAAACCAAGCTTGATTTCGAAGGAACAATATGTTTAGAGAGTTATGATAAGCATTTCTAAAATTGTCTGAAAGATATTGGAGTCAATTACCACACGTGGCGAAAAAGCATGTTAAAATTAAAAAAAGTCAAAATCATGTTTACCCTTTCCTTGTCTTTTCCACCAAAAAAAAAATGAGGTGAAGTTTCGCCCTCTATTTCCTGTGCCCGTAATATTTTTGATTTAGAATGTTTGATAGTAACGTGCCAAAAAGATTAAAACAATCTACACTCTATAACAAAAAAATCGACGCACCAAGAAGCAATCATCCGATTGCTTTGAAATTTCGTATGCATGAATGTTTTGAACAGATATGGCTGGAATGATGCCGACTGGGGACGTATAGTCTTTAGCGACGAATCTCGCTTCCAACTGTGTCCTGACGATCATCGAAGACGTGTTTGGAGACGCACAGGGCAGAGGGGGGATCCTGCCTTCACTATTGCACGCCATTTTGCAGCGCCCTGGGCTGGTTTTTCAGCAGGATAATGCCAGACCACATACGGCACGTGTTGCTATGAACTGTCTGCAAGCTTTTCAAACTCTTCCTTGGTTTGCCAGATCACCAGATCTCTCTCCCATCGAGCATGTCTGGGATATGATGGGAAGACCTCGTTCGACAATTGGATCGAATTTGGCAGGAAATACCGCAAGAGACCATCCGGGAGCTTTATCGGTCTATGCCACGCCGTGTGGCAGCTTGTATCCAGGCTAGAGGCGGGTCAACACCTTATTGAACTTGTTACTGTAACTCTGCAATAAATTATACAATTGTTCTGAAATTTTAATAATTTACTATTCTGTATATTGTCTTCCTATCCACCAATTTTCGTTTCAATCGGACAACTCTTTCTTGGTGCGTCGATTTTTTTGTTATAGAGTGTATATCGAGTTCATTTCTCAATTTATACACCAAATGGAAGAACCGAACTATTTGTTATGTGCTTAGAGATAGTTAGTTTATTTTAAACTCATCATCACTCATCAAACATGTAAACTTAAAATTAACACAATTAAAAATGAATAGATATTAGGGGATGCCGGAAAGTAATGTCGTGTCGGAGCATTAAATATTTGTTAGTTTTAAAAACCAATTCATTTTTTTCGATCGGGCATTGAAAGGTTGTTGCTAACGAGGGTGAATACATTATTGATTAAAAGTAAAATTTTGATAACAAATATCAAATGCACCGAAACGATACTACTTTCCGGTCCCCCTAATACAATATACATACACTTAGTTTTATATAGTTTTCTTGAATTAAAAAAACAGGCACTTTTAAGATCGTTTTCTTCAAAATTATGTAACAATTATGGACGTTTTTCGAAGATCTTTCTGGAAGGAAATGACAGTTTCATCAGTGTGACTCAGCCTTATTTTCAAGGCGAAGCTATAATTTTAAAATATACGTATTATCTTACTGAGAATAATAATCTGAGTTTTGAAACTAACAAATAGCTTAAATATTAGTCAAGTAGTTTTTAGAATAAAATAAAAATCTCAAATGTGGCGAGTTTTTTGTTCTAGAATAAAAATTTATGAAATGAATTTTTTTTCGAATTACGAATTTTTTCACATTTTATGAGACCATATAATATGCAGCGATAGTATAACTTTCTAAGTATGTAATTAAATAAAAAAATTTTTCATTTCCTTAAAACTGTGTCTCTTTTTCACGTGACTTTTGATATTTGGCGCCATTTTCAAAATTAGCTCAGAGGACAATGGTTAAAGATAGGAAATCGCTATACCGCGGAAGAATCCCGCCATTATGATAAATTGGGAAAAACATTAGTAATTTAAGAAATTAATAATTTATAGAAAAGTCTAGGTAAACATATAGTAAACCAGGAAGCTAAAAATCCTAAAAAATTTTTTTTTTATAATATCAAAACTTCAATGGCAAATACATTAAATTAAAATTTTAAACTGTACATATATTCGAAAGCTATTCTCCTTTTCGGCCGTCACGTACTAATATAGCGTTTGTAACATTTAAAAGAAAATAAATTAATTTTGTGATTCATAATTTACAATACGTTAATAAGTGAATATATATATATGGAAAGAGTGATATATAAATATAAATGAAGATATATAGAGAGACTTCAGGCTGTTAGTAAATTTGGTGAATATTTCGAACGTTTGTTTTTTAATAAAACACATTCAATATATGTTTAAATATCCTCTTACCTAAAAAACATGCTATTGCAATTGAGATGAAATTATTATCGTTTTTAGTTTTATCAGCTTCCATTTTTGATCAAACTCTTCAAAACAATAATTTTTTGGCCTTTATTAACATAATAATAAAGGCGTCAATCAGTTTCAAGAATTTTGTTTGTCTTCTAATATTTAAAAAATTTACAACTACAAATACGAGTAAAAAAATGCTTTATTTGTTTATGCTTATGTGAACCCTGGTATTTTTTTTACTGAAACAGTTAACGATAAAATTAACAATAAAGTGTATAAATCAGCTATCTAACAGGTAATCTAGTTCAGCTGTTCCCAATTTTTTTCGGTTATTCTAGGTAAACATATTGTAAAATCAGGAAAACCAAAAACGCAAAAAGTGAAATTAACACTAAGGGGTGAAATTAACACAATTGAGAGTGAAATTAACACATTTTCCAGATTGCGGCTACCTTTTTAGGGTCAGAAATCTAAATACGTAAAAAGAATAAATGTGTTTAATCAGAGAAAGTGATTTTTTGTGTTTAATTTCGTAACTTAATTAATAATTAACTCTAATTAAGTAGCATATTTGAAATCATCTTTATGAACCATTAAGATTGACACTCAGTACGGGAAAATCAGATCATTAGAACGAAAGTTATTCAGAGTGATATCATTTTTATTTTGAGCGTTGTACATGTTATTCAAACACTTGGGAAAAACAAAGGGAAGGGATATTTGTGTAGTAATCATGGTTTTGGTGAGCGACAGCAAACAGGATAATGTGCTACTTTATGGTTACTAAAGGTAGTGAAATTATTTCGTATCCCAAGTGATATATAAGTAGCTCAGGTGCATAAAACCAAACAAAAATTGTACCAAGCCCGAGTTAGAGGAAGGCATTTCTATCATAAGACAAAACATTTAAAATAAAATTGAAGAGTTTCGGAGAAATAAGAACCTTATTCTGTACGTTAAATGGATTTTTCCTAATTTTGATGAGAATTTATCTATTTTTTAAAAAAAATTTCACTATTTATCATAACCGTCGTCTCATCGTTTCGTGAATCCTCTTTGGACAGAAAAATCACAAATTATCCTTTATAAACAAAATCCAGATTCCTTGTTTATCGGTATTTACCAGTAATATATATTTATTACCCCTTCTTAATATTATTTTAAGCTATTAATTTCTGGCATTGTCCAAAACTAAAGTTAATATAATGCACGCAAAATAGTTGTTTAGAATTCTAAAGCAATATCAAGAATTAACTTTTCACCAAGTAATATCTTTCAACGAAAACTGTTTACCAAGTTTTTATTGTAACCAAAAATTAAAATACATGTTTAAAACGTAGGTTAGCAAAATTATTAGGTTTAAATTTCATCCTAACAGAATAGGGAACCAAATTTGTGTTAACACAATTAAAAATTTTTGGCTCATTAAATACTTATATTTTATTTTAGTTTCACAATTTGTTTATCGTTAAGTAATCGTTGAAAAGCAATCGTGTGGGTTGATTAGTGAAGCGAGCAGGAGCGGAGTTTCCATTTTTTTGAAATGATTTTATTATTGTTATAGTTCAGTAAAACAAGTCTTTTTTATTATTAAAATCAATACCAAAGATTTTTTCTTCTTAAAAAACTTAGCTATATTATTATGAAGGAAGCCGAAAGACTTATCTTTTCTTCTCTGGACGTTTTTCTTTTTTTTTTCTTTCTTTTTTTTGTTGAGGGAAATGAGATTGACTTGAGGGAGCAAATGGAATTTCTTCTAGACAGGTAAGTCAGACATTGTTTCCGATGTACTTATTTACGATTATTCGAATGAGATCAATACCAAGCCGATAGGACTGCTAGTTCAGAAGTTATAAGCGTTTTATGTACAGAAAGTACAATAAACTTGTACCTATTTAAGCATCTGACATTGCTATTTAATCAAGTGAAGCAATTTTTTTCAATGTATTTTTTTTTTCTTTTTCGCTTTGAATCGATTACGATTATAAACAAGTCAACTGAACAAATAGTTCATAAATTGCAAGAACTTTTATAAGTTAAAAAAAACTTTTTTTTCCATAACCATCGTTGAACACTTGACCCAATTTCGGGTTTACGATATGTTCAACTCCATAGCCTTGTAATTCTGAATCCAATCCATAAGACAAGGGAACTTCTGGATCAAGTATAAGGAAAACTTTGCCTTCGTGAAGGAATTTTTACTTGAACTAACCAGCATTTGCGTTACGTGATGAGGAAAAATACGAATCCTCCCACGGTTAGCCTGATGGCAAGGGGTACTCTAAGTTACGATCGGTCTGCTAATGAGGATATTTTACGTCAGCTCTGTGCTCAGTGCAAGCCGAATTTGATCAGTCATCCCTGGGATTCGAACCCGGTTATCCTCACTGGAAGGCAAGCACTCTATCCCCTCAGCCAAAATATCCCAAACGTATTTCTTGTGAAACGAACTTATGAACACATTTTACATTGCTATCCAGGGACTGTCTAATCATGTAAGTTATATTTCCGATACAGTTTTTTTTACGCTGAACAGCATGAGACCTATCTCGACACTACTGAACTAATAATTTCGAAGTTAAAAGCACTTTATGTGCAAAAAATACAATAGCGTACTTACATTTATTTATTTATCTTATATTGATATACAGACAAGTGAAGCAGTGTTTCCTATATTTTTTTAACTTTGGCGAATTAGATCAAATGCGAATCGAAAGTGCAAATTATTTAAAAGTTTAAAAGAGATCTTTGTATAAAAAGTACTCTTTTTGAATCGTACTTAGTTTGAAGAAAATCCTTATCACTTCTAAACTATTAATCCTATAAATTCGTATTTTTATCTCATTCTATTCAGTATAAAAACATTTCTTGAGATACAAGCTTAAGCTTTCAGACAGCCCCTAAATAGCAAAGTAAAAAGTATACATAAATTACATCGAAAATAGTACTTTTTATACATAAAAACGCTTGTAACTTTAAAGTTATTTGATCTATTAAGTTGCGTGTATCTTTTTCAAATCAGCGTAAAATTACATTATTATACAATATTTCCATTGTTTAAATAGCAATATCAGAAGTGTAAATTGGTATAAGTGCAAATTTTTATTTTTCGTATATGAAACCCTTATAACTTCTTAACTATTAGCACGATCGTTTCGGCCTCATTAAATTCAGCGTGAAAAAATGCATCGGAAGTAATGCCTCAATTGATTGTCAACAAGAAATGCAATTATCCCCCTCAAATAACCCATCAAAAAATGGGAAAGCGTACACGAGAGAGTAAGCGTGTTTTCAGGCATTATTAAGAATATCATGACGACACTTTCAATCAAAAGAAAAAAAATGTCGTGGGTTTCAATTTCCCCCGAAGAAAATCATATTACTATTACATCTGTTCCACTATAATTACTGGACAGTAACTATGTAAAGCTGAAAGAATTTCAAGTTACTCTGAAACGCAGTTTCCTTTATTCGTAGAACAAACGCCAGACGTATTTACCTTGAACTCCAATAAAGAGCAACAATGTAAAGCGTGGTCCGAAACAAATTGTCGCTCGTTAGCTTTCTCTGCAGACGTGACTGGCATCATATCTAATATTCAACAACTATGCATATTTACAGAGAAAGAGGCCTTATTTAGATATGGTAATTTGAAGAAATGTAGGCATGTCACGAAATAACGTTTAGTAGTGCATTATAACATTGAAAGTTACAAGAACTCTTGATTTACTTTTTCTTTCTTTAGTGAAATTGTAGGATATACTAAAACGCAGTTAAGTTTCATTAAAAAAATATCTACCTCTTACGTCAGCGATATATTGGAGTAAAGAAGTTTAACTTTTTCATCTGACTAGTAAACAAGAATGTTTTAATGTTAGAGAATGCGCAAAGGTAAATAGGTATTTGAAATAAAGTACATTCCATGAACATATTTTTTGTTCGAAGGTAAGCTTAAACAGAAGACAAGATTTTGTTGCAGTGGTTACCAACTGGCGGACCGCGAAACCTTATTTTGTGGCCCGCGAACTAAAATATATTAGATATTATTTTTTGCGGACAATTTTCGTGAAAAATCTATATGGATTTATAATACTTTCCTTTGTTAAAAAAAAAAAAAAAAAAAAAAAAAAAAAAAAAAAAAAAAAAAAAANAAAAAAAAAAAACTAATTTCTTCGTTTCTGTGAAATTTAACTTACTAACGGTACAAAAAAATTATTTCTCAGGTTTTGCATACAAGAAAATATTTATTATGATTTGCAATTCAATACTTTTGTTTTATACAACTTGATAAAAATTTTAAAGTAATATTTAATGTTCCATCAAACATTAAAGAGTCTTTTACGAAATTTTGATAAAGTTGCGGCCCGCCATTTGACTGGTGTTTTTAATAGCGGGGCCCGGCCCATGTAAGTTGGAAACCCCTGTTTTATAGCTATAGAGCAGCGTGCTTGTAGCTTGTCCTCGTAACGTTAACCACACCAACGTAACACAAAGGTACCATCTAGTATGAATGCGAGCATGCGCAGTAACTTCAAATCTTACGTACGGAAGCTGACGTAAAAATATGAAATCTCTATTATTGCAAAAAATCAACTTAATCTTACATACCAGTAGGTCCTTATATATAAGAACTTTATGTTGTTTGAATTTAAGTTGAATTTCACACAAAGATGCTAAGAAAAATGGAATAAATCCATGCACAATTAAGCCTGTACTTATGAAACAGAATTTTAATTCTTTGTTTTTTGCAGTTTTTATTTCAATTTTTGTTCGAAGTAAGTTTGGAGATGCCTTAAAAAGGAGGCTATAACAATTTCTTTCTCATTTGGTCGTTTGTTTTTTAAGGGGTCACAATACCCTTGGAACAATTTTTTTAAACAAAGGTATAATCGTTTATTTTGTGGATGCTTTACATGCTCATTTCATCAATAGTTTATCTTCAAAAAAAATTAAACTGTTTAATTTTTGTTTCAAATTTTAAAAATTATTGAAAAAATTCAAAATTTTTAAATCTTTAAGGCTTTTTTATTTTAACATATTTTCAATTTTTTTTCTTAGTGCTTACAACATTCATCTTAAAAATTTTGTGCATTCATTTGCTGATATATCAATTAAAATATTTTTTACAGATTATTTTGTAAAAAAGTAGATAAAAAGGTTGAAAATTCCTGTTTGGTACATATAACATGCTGTAAAAATTGGAATACCTCATAAAATGCTTATTCCATGCACAGTTTAAATAAGTGTATTATACTCAAGATAAAATAGTTCACTTCAAAGCTTTATCTTAATTAGAAAAAATTCCTAAGGGATTTAATTAAGATTAAAACACAAATTTATCATCTATGAGAAAAAGCACTTGTCTGCTGAGCAAGTTTCTGTATTAGGGCGATCTAAAATCATTCATAACTTTCTTAAAAATGTAGATAGAGAGATGATTTTTTTTCAGTGCATATGAAATAGTTTGAAGTTTTATTACAAGCAATAAATTCTTTTTAGATATTTTGATCATTTTTTGGTTACTGTGACCCCAAAGGAAAATAAAAGTGTGATGAAAATACTTAGCAAAGGCTATAATAAGAGTCGCTGGCGTGCTTGAGGGTTTCTGTAACCAGGATTATATAAGTAATGACGTGTTAAAAAAATCCCTTTTGAACTTCAACTTCTTATTCATAAATGTTTCGGTGTTATACTATTTCGAATTAAGTTATCAATAATAAATATCGCAAGTTACTATATAATTAGCAACACTAATAATAATAACTTCATTTTTTCAAAGAAATGTTAGCAAAACGGGTTTTTCATGAAGCTTTAAAATGTCGTAACCTCAACTTCAACCTAAATAAGGAAAATAAACACGACTGTTTGTGCACTTCCAGGAATTTCTTTTTTTATAACCGCGAAGAGCAAAGTTTGACATTGTCTTACTTTTTCAGATTGAGTTTTTCGTGGTACTATTATTTCTTTTTACTTTTTTTTTCTTTTTTAAAAAAAAGTTGTTGACTTTTAAAGTAAAACACTTTTCCAAGGAAAACTATAAGCGTCTACGTTTCTTTCCTTTTGCCATTGTTCAAAGATTTTAAAATAAAACTGCATTTTTATAACCTGCGTATAATGATGCGTACAAGACTTGAAAACGTTTATTAAAAAACAGTGGCTGACATTGACCTTTTACGGTATTACGGTACACTATCAGTATATCGATAAAAATTTAAACCTTAATATCATTGTGAAACATTTGCAGCAATCTAAATAAATGTTAATCACAGAATCGTGTAATCTAACGTAGAAAAAATAAATTTGCACGATTTACTGCTCCAATTACAGGTTGTTAGGAATTTATTCCTGACCAACAGAGGGCGTTGTAACCACTAACAATAATTCTGTATCAGGCAATGGATCGGAATGGATATCTTATTGGAAAGCCCTAAAAATATCGCACCGTCATATTGTTGTTATTATTGTTTTACTATTATTAATTATTTAAAATTTTTTTTTTTATCAAATATGGTCTCTTTATTCACTACACCCGTACGCCACTGAATCAATCTGCAACACAGATGTTGTATGGTGTATCAAGTTTACTCTATATTATAAAAGATACACCGTATTCCGATAATTTTGACAGTGTGTCAGATTTGTTTACTAATGAAAGAGCTAAATTTAGTATCTGATCCTCCACCAGGGTAGATTTCGAGGTCCTTAGTCTTTTCTATCCATAATTTGTATGTAGCATAGAAATTACAGCAAGTAACGTATCTGAATATCGCTTATATTGAAAAATAATATAATACTGAAGAATCACTTCAAAATAATTCACACTGTTTTAAATATCAACACTTACTGAAGCCTTATTTCATTAAGGAGTCAAAATAATTCTAAAATTCATCATGAATTGATCATAAAAATGAAATAAATATGCGACATATATATCATAAATACAAGTGGCGTGCGATGAATTTTAATATAGATCAATAGGCAAGATACTTTGATTATTTTGAAATAACTCATGCTATCTTAACTAAAAAAAATGTATTTTTCAAGCTTTATTTATTATACTAATGAATTATTTCAGTATTCATTACAAATATTTCATAAAAGAGAAATATTTATCCAACATGTACTTATCATATATAAAAGTGGCTTATGACGAATTTTACCATATTTGTACAGTAAAATTAGTCATGATACTCTGAGTATTTCATTAAGGGTGATTAATATTATATATATAT
>NC_092213.1:50436298-50461145 GCF_043381705.1 Parasteatoda tepidariorum | reverse complement strand
GGGGCCAAGACATGACTTGAAAGTCACTGGAATGTTCCTCGAATCAATCCATGACGATTCGACCCTTATGACATGGTGCATTATCCTGTTGGTAGACACCATCCCCCGCAGGAAAAACTGTTGCCATGAATGGGTGAACATGGTCTGCAACTATGTTCAAGTAGCTTACAGACGTCAGGGATTGTTCTATGAGGATTATGGTCGTAATGTGCCCCATGAAAACATCGTTCCTGGGCGAGAAACCATGAAAACCTGGGCGAGCCCATTGTTATAGATGGAGGGTGGTCATAATGTAATGGCTTTTCGGTGTATATATTTCTTATGAAATTGATAAATTAATTTCATAATTCCTCATAAAAAATTTATGAAAATAAAAAAGGATGCATAATGCCATTTCAAATTAATTGTTAAAAAAGCCTCCTTCATATTCTTCTTTCTAAGTACCGTTCTTTCAATTAATTGTTAAAAAGAAATTAGAATATGTTAAGCAAATCTGTCATTGGAATTTTAATTGGAAAATTAGTTCATTATCTAAAAATCCGATAGCAACAGTCATGATTTACGAGATTTTATTCATGAAGACGTCTAGTAGTTTGAGGCTTATCTCAATAATTTTTCTTCACTTCATTTCAGATAAACACCAAAAATAGTTTGTTTATCTTGGCAAAAATTTACATCATCACTAGGAGATGAAGTCGGGGAGACATTTTTGTCGTGGAATGAAGAATGCTTCTTTTGTTTGCTGGTGTCACGTTTGGAGCGCCCAGGGTCAATAGATCATAAATTTGTTGGACTGGTGGCATTGGATTTCTTTGTCACGAATTATAAATAACGTCGTTTTCTCTTGTACGTATACAATGCAAAATCTTCTTATAATAATATGACTGTCATTAAATGGAATAAAAGTAGAAATTTTTCAGCTTTACGGAATTATTTTTACCTAGAATCTCGTACTGAAGAATGTAGCGGTAAAACATGTTGATTATTATTGAGCTTACAACATTAGGTTTAAGAACATGATAAAATATGAAATTAAAATTTTCAAAAGCTACGTTTTTTAAGTAGATTAAAGATGAGAAATGAATTTTATTTGTTGAACTTAAAAGGAAAAAAATCAAGGTCTCTTTTGAAAACGCGATCAGAATTTTCGGTGGTGACGGAAACTCATTAAGAAAGAGCACTGTAACAAAAATTCTGGATCAAATGATCCGGATTAGTGCCTCATTCTCTGAGATGAGGCACTCTCAGAGTGCCTCATTCGTTGAATCCATTTTACCATAAAAGGCATTTTCACTGTAAAATTTTATACCGTAATTTTTGCAGTAATATTTATTCAATTACAGTGATTCCTTGATTTTACAGTAAATATTACTGTATAAAAATTACGGTACAAAAAATTTTTTACTCTGTAAAATTTTACAACAAAAATGTTTTTTCTGTTAAAAGTACCAGATCTCTAAGTGCCAGTATTTTTTACCGCAATTTTTTCCAGTGTGATACAACTTGTGCTTTTAGTTTTACGTTTAACAAAGTTATTTTCGCCTTATACGTCTACTTAAAAGTCGCAGTTTTTAAAATTCTTAATTTATTTGAACTTTTTAATTCTTGTTGCCTGTGTGTTAGTATGTTTCTAATAAAAAATGATCAAAATTTTGTTTGTTGATCAATTCCATACGACGATAAAATGTCAATAAATTCTGCTTAAAGCAAACAGGAAAGGATTGAGACTTGCATTGTCATCGGCCAGGAAGATAAAACTGAATTTGAGAGCTCTTTCTAATCTGAAAATGGTCAAAATTTCGATTTCAACGATCCATCTATCCTGGACATGTAAGTGAGTTAATAAAAAAGGCATTTATAATGAAATTAAAATCTTTTTCACACTTGCATATGAAATGCGAAATTATTCGCCTAAAAGAAAGAACTTAAAAGTACGAAGAAAGGGGTAAATAAATAATGAATTAAGGTAGGAAATAGAAATAAAATTTAACATTTCGCCAACGTAAACTGCCATCATTAAATAAAATCATTTTCGCCAACGTAAAATGAGAAAAGTAATATTTCTTGTAAAAAAGTAAATATTTAACCTTTTGAGTACTTTCAGTGAGACAACCACACGTGTCACTATAGAGTTCAATCCAAACATGTCCGAAACATGTACACGAAAATATGTTTTGGAACAGAGCATGATAACATCTTTGAAAACATATTACGAGATGACACTGCTGTGAATTGGACAGCTGATTGCGAAATAAAAATAGCCCCATTTAGAGATAAGGTAATTAATAAATTTTTTATTCCTGCATTCAACGCGTGTTGAAAGAATTTGAAAGTGTTACTTAACTTGTTTTTTCCACTAATTTCTCCTCTTATAAAACAACACACAGTGGATCATCGATAGTTTTAATTAGTAATACGAAAGTACTAAATACTGTTTCAAATTATCTATTTTTTAATGAGAAACACTACTTAGATCCAAAATCTGTAACAAATTCGTCGATGTTGCTGGGCGCTTTAGAGATAAATTATAAAGTAAAGTTTCCTTTCACAAGATTAGCCTTGAAGTACAGTAATGAATTTGAGTAACAAATAATGATTTAAGTAGTCAGAATGTTAAACGCTGGTAAAATCAAAATTAATCACACAATAAGGAAACATTCTTTATGTTATAAATGATCATAGATTTTTTTTCGTTTATAATCATCAAAAGTTATCAACTGTTAACATAATTAAATTAATAACCGTTGATAATTTAGTGTCATTAGGTATAATGCAATCGTTTCTTAATTTTTTTTTCTATTGTTACTAACAACTTTCTTTTCTATTCTAATCGTGGCTTGCTAAAGGTGTTATATGTTAATTTCTATGTAATATCGGAGAGAGAGAAAAAGCTGGTAAAATTACCGTACTGTATAATATTAACATTTCTGGAAAAAGAAAAAAAAAATCTTGTAATAAAAAGCAAAATATATGATATTTAAACCATTCATTTCGTAATTTCCCCGTTCATGTGGTAATGGTTTACCGTGAATTCTGGTTTTGAAAACATAATTTAGTAAAAAATATGAAACTGAAAAGTAAATTTAACCGTATGAATAGTTTTTATATCATACTCTAAGGTATAATGCTAAAATTACTAAATTTTACCGCATTTAGCAAACTTTATCACTCATTAAAAAGTCATATTTTATTGTTAATTTTACCAAAATCAATACCAAAGCACTTCGGTAAAAATTATTCGGTAATATAATGCTGTAAATTCGGTTTTTTGATGTTTCCATACATAGTAAATTTTAATATGTTTTAGTATTTTTAACCATACATACTGTATGTATATATATGTATATGTATATATACCATACAATATTTGAAAAAAACAATTAATAAATAAATGAAATATTTATCATATGATAATAGTACTTTTTATTTTATTGAATCAAAGAGAGAATGGTCTAAAATGGNTTGTCTTCCAAAGAATTAAAATCTTTAAACCTTGTTTCAAATTCTGTTCTAAAATTAGAAATTTTTTCTGCGTATTTTTGATACGATGCAGTATCCCTGGAATGACAGGTGCCGCAAGCCAATTAGAATTTTACATTTTCGTAAGTACAATTTAAAATTATCCGTATAGTTTATAAATAAAGTATATTATAATTTTGTATGCTAGTTTTCATTCTAATTCACATTTCTACTTTATTTTTAATTTCGTCGGATATATTGACTGGGCCGCAAAAATGTCCATCTCGGGCCGCATGCGACCCGCGGGCCGCGAGTTTGACACCCCTGCTCTAAGGTATAATGCTAAAATTACTAAATTTTACCGCATTTAACAAACTTTATCACTCATTAAAAAGCCATATTTTATTGTTAATTTTACCAAAATCAATACCAAAGCACTTCGGTAAAAATTATTCGGTAATATAATTCGGTAAATTCGGTTTTTTGATGTTTCCATATATAGTAAATTTTAATATGTTTTAGTATTTTTAACCATATATATGTATATATACCATACAATATTTGAAAAAAAAACAATTAAAAAATAAATGAAATATTTATCATATGATAATAGTACTTTTTATTTTATTGAATCAATAAGAGAATGGTCTAAAATGGAATGAGATTTTTTCATTTTAATTTTTTAAAGGTGCGTATTTAATTGTCACTTTCCACTTCAAATTTTCCAGTTTAAGCGAAAAAAAAGCAATTTAAACAAATTTGAAATAAGATATTCATGAATAGATAAAATTTTATTTACTTCCGGAACAAAACGTTTCAGGTCGTTTATAAATAAAACGTTTATTCAGTTTTTTAAATGGTAAATTCCCAGCTCGTCAGTTTTATTAAATTTATGAAATAAAAGTTCGTAAGTGTGAGTGTGTTCAATAGTGTGGATTGAACACAGTTTTACTGCTTGTTGCAACTTTCAGCTCTAAAGTTTGATGTGGTGGATTTATTAAACATTTATAGATAGTTTAAGTGTTTCTATTAGTACAAGAATATGTTTTATACAGGTAAATTCTTGGTTTTACCGATGATTGCGGATAAGTTAACATTTCAAAATAAATAAAAACTGTTGTTATTATTAAAAAAAAAAAACAAGCTTTACAAATAAATAAACTGAGAAAAAAAACCTTTTTCGACATGCATTCAACTTTAAAGGTTGAAGATATAAAACCAGTTTATTAGTAAGCCTTTCTTAAAGACAACTGTAATTGTATGCCTGCAACTGACGTCATCGTAGTTAAATAATGGCATTTATCAATCCAGAAGCCAATTAGGCTCGACACACGCGCGTGACGTCTCTCACAGGTATCCAATTAAGTCTAATTTAAATCACATAGCTAGGCATAATCGCATCACTTCTTCTCGAGAAGCAAGAACTCAATTGACTAAATATATAATTTTGATCAAAACGAAAAAAAAAAAGACTTTTGAAATTTTTATTTCCCTTTATCTGAAGAGTTAAGATTATTTCATTCAAACACTATGCATTCCTTTTAACGTTATTTAATAGTTATGCGATTAAACGCCATTTTATAATTACGCTATTATCTTTTTTAACGCTATATAAATTTTAATTACCTCAACGTACGTTACAGATATATACAATACTTTATCTTACATTAAAAGCAAGACGTTTTCGATGTCAAAAAAATTATTTTTTTCAACCATATCGACAAGGCATTTTTTCTTAATATTAAATACATTTTAAAACTTTAAACTTTACATTTATGAAAACTAGATATTAATATTATTCAATAACAATAGAAAGGAATTTAAAATGTTTATAAATTTAATTTTTATAAATATTTGAAAATTTAATGCATATATAATTTTTTTTTACCAGACATAGCTTTCGGTACGCTCAAAAAATTTTCTACATGAAAAATCAACAGAAAGTTGGCATACACTAATGTAAATATGTTTGAAAAATCAGGTGAAATAGTTTGTTTCATAATATGTACTGAATATATTATATATATAAGCAAAATAAATGTAGTATTTCTGAAAAAAATACAAAAATTCGTTCAAATTTTAAAAAACTTCCCCTGTATAACAAAATTATAATGAAAAAAATAAACTTTATATAGTTAATTAAATGTAAATAAGGTATATGTACAAGCATAGAAATTTTCATAACTTTACAATGATTTGTTTTTTGTACGAGCGTACCGAAAGTTATGTCTGGTAAAAAAAAAATTATATTTACATTAAATTTTCAAATTCTTATAAAAATTAAATTTATAAACATTTTAAATTCCTTTTTAATGTTATTGAATTAGATTAATATGTAGTTGTCATAAATGTAAAGTTTAAAGTTTTAAAATGTATTTAATATTAAGAAAAAATGGCTTGTCGATAAGGTTGAAAAAATCATTTTTTCGACATCGAAAACGTCTTGCTTCCCTTAAAATGGTTATTTTCCTTACCAGCAACCTACTGTTATTGGGTAAATATTTCCTAAAACTTTTTTTGTTTGAATTTCAGAAGTTAAATCGGAACATCAGCGAAAAATAATGTCGCTGTATTTTTCCAAGAACTTAACAAAAAATTTATTTTATTCTCTCATCACTATTTCTAGAAAAGCCATTTAATTAATTTTTTCTTTCATTATTTTCATTCAATTGTAACAGAGATTTTCTCTCCATCTTTGTCTTTTACATCGCTACTATAATAGGAAATCATTCCAGAGATCGAAAAAAGAATAAAAAATTATACCTTACGAAATTCCATTCAATATATCATTATTCTTAATTAAATTTTTTTTTTTAGTGAATTTTTACAAAGATAAAGCTATATGTAAAGGAAAACACTTTAAACATGGGAAAGAAAGAAATAATAACTGTTAACTGAAATAAACATCGTCATATTTTTAAATAAATTTCCTATGAGAAATTTTCAGATTCATTTTTTTTATGAATAGTAGAAGTAATTATTGAAAGTTTTGTTGAACTATCATAATTACAGAAGAACAGAAAGAAAAGAAAATATAAAAATGTAATTAATTTTTTATACATGTATAATTTATGCTGACAACACAAATATTTTTGGTACAAAATTATGGAACGAAAAATATTGGAATTAACTAACTTAATTAAATACCTTCAACTTACGTTATTGTAGGTAAACCATGACATTGTCGATTCAGAAACCAATCAGGTTGGCGTGATGTCCCTTACAGGTATCCAATTAAATCTGATTTAAATTACATGATTAGGCATAATCATTTTACTTCTTCTCCAGTTGCAAGTACCCGATTACCTTGAAATGAGAGTAAAATCGAATTATCTAATGTTCTAAATTTGCACCTAATCCAAATCGTTTTCCTTGAGTCGATTTTTTTAAAATTTTCTAAACAAATTAATATACAATAGTAAAAAAGTTCAACTTTTGTGTAAAAATATCTGGCAGATTTCGTGTTATTTGCGATACTATTCGAATGCTCAGTTATTGAAAATACATAACATGTTATAAAATGTGACGAAAAGAAAAATTGCCTTTTCACTTTTAAAATACATTAATACAAGTTTACAGAAATAGAGTTCATATGGAACTATGCATTTCATTGGTTACCAAGTCACTCGTAGTTTAATTGAATTTTTTTTTATAATTATTTAATGATGGATTTATGTCACAATTTGCATTTAAAAACATTTAAATTCAGAATTTATGTCGTAATTTATATTTTAAAACAGTTGTAAGTAGAATTGTCACAATATTACAACTTTGGCTTAACACAGCTGAGAAATTCCGTGCCATTCCATTAGTGTCTTTTATTTACTGAAAAATCCCCGGAACGCTCATAAAATTTTATGCCAAGAAAATTGTTACTTATCTTAATTTAAAAATATTTCTTAAAATACACAAAACACATGTTTGTAGAATTAAGTTGTCTTCTTTTATCATATTGCTAATAGAAAAATTGTTTTCTTCTTATTTCACATTTAGTTTTATTTTTTTGTAATGGAATGATGAGAAAAATTTCAAAGTTTAGCTATTTTAGAAACGCAAATATTTTTAATCAAACATTTTTCTGCATTAATGTAAACTGTTTAAGAAGTCAAAAGATAAATTAAATGTGAACATCTTAAAATTAAAAACAAATGTTGCGCAGTGCATACAAAAAATAAATCGATAAATAAGTAAATATTTGGAAATTAATAACATTTCTACCTAATTACATTGAATTATTTGCTATTATCATTTCGTTTGTTAATTATTAGTCATCAACTACCAAAATATGCATGCACCTTGGTTAAATAGATAACTTATCAGACAAATTGAATTTACTTTTAGAATGTCTGTCCGGCGTTTGTTCTCTTAAAATTTCATGAAAAATAAAGTAAATAGGATATAGAAACTGACTATGCATGCACTGATGTTTGTATGTTGTTACGTATGAATTATACCATACAAATGAAAGAGTAAAATTAAGTTATCATTTACTGAAAATTCCCCTAAGTTTCTTATGAATAATTCATTCCAAATTCTCAAATTTTGTTATGAATGCATGAACTTAAGATGAACAAGTAAAAGTTTCTTTTAGAATCATTTGAAAATGAAAACAATTTCAATATTACAAGATCAGAACATTAATTTAAAAATAAGATAGAGATTTAAAGTAAATTATTTTTTTCCCCTTCGTTTCTGGAGAAAAAAAAGAAGTTAAAATCGTATGATAAATGCTCATAACATGATTCACTACATTTTTGCTAAAGTAAATTTAATTTTGCTCATGAAATCCATTAATATTTAGCTGAGTCGAAAAAATATTATCGTATTTTCATCAAAACGCAGCCCTTGTCAAAAATGACTCTGTTCACATTGAAGGGAAAAAAAAAGGAAGATATTTTTCATCAGAACTCTTTCAGAAATTGGACGAAGGGATGAGATTCAATCGTTTTCATTTAATCCCGTACGAATTGTTTTCATTCTCGATAAGAAAAATATATATTAAAATCGTCTGACATATAACTTTCATGTCAGACGATTCTGTTTATAACATTCACAGGTCACCAACTTTGTACTTTATGAAATTTAATTTAAATTTGCTCATTAATTTTCATTTATAATTAGCTGAGTCACACACGTTTCTTTTTTGCATCAAAACATAGCCTTCATCAGAAAAGACATTTTGAAAGAAAAGAAGATTTTTTTATTGAAACTCTCTCAGAAATTGAAAATGATTCAATCTCATCTCGGGATGGAACAATACAGTTTTTCATGCGTGACGATAAGGTCACATGACCTCTCGAAAGTCGTGCCGCCGTCCGCTGAGCGTAAAATAGGAAACAGTGACGTCACGTGACACCTGTTGCGTCATACGTACACACTTCTGAATCTTTTGGTAAACGACCACTTGTGATCTTCGCCGACTCAGTTGAAGTTGGAGGAGTAGAATTTTCTGTTTCCGAATTTGTTTTCCGTCAACTTATTTAGTTGGCGGCACCTGTTGGAAAAGGATTGCTAAGTCTGAAAAAGTGGATTAAATTATTATTTGGATTACGTGACAAAGAAACTAATATGGAATTTACTTTTTATGCTTTGTAAGTTATTCCTTTTATTCAACTATTTTTACTTTACAGCTATTATTTCTATTATTTTTGTGAAAATAAATATTTTCCAAATTTAGGTGAAAGATATTTATCTAGAAAGGTATTTATTATAGATTAAATGAAACAATGACACACTACTTTTTCAAATGGTGTAAAAGTTTACAAATAACTTAACGAAATTAGCAATAGAATTTGCTGATGTATATTTAATTAAAATAAATAAAAGCGCATTTTTAAATGATTAAAAAGAATCCTTTTATTTCTGATTTCAGCTATTATTTCTACTATTTTTGGGAAACTAATTATCTACTTCTACTTTAGAAAAGATATTTATTTGTATTAATGAAACAATATATTTCTGCAAATTATGATTAAATTAACAAATAACTTCGCAAAACTAGTGAAATAGTTAATTGATCAATATTTGGTTAAAATAAATAAAAACAAATTCTTAATTGATTAAATAGTTTGATTAGAATTCTTATTTTTTTTCTGTTTTCAGCTATTGTTTTGATGCTACTATTGTGGAATTAATTATTTTTCAATTTGCGGAACAATATATTACATTATTTGTTCAAATTATATTAAAATTAATAAATAACTTCTAAAATTTAACATTGTAATTGCGCATTGTTATTTTGTATGATTTGTTAAATTGAAAAAAATAAAAATGATATTTAAAATAAATCTAATTAAAATAAATAAAAATGATATTTTTTATGAAATAAATAATTTAAAAAAGAAATCTTATTTTTTCTGCTTTTAGCTATAATTTCTACTATTTCTGAGAAAATAATTATTCTTCAACTTTAGATTAATGAAATAATAGCTCAATATTTGTGCAAATTATGTGAAAATTAACAAATAATTTCACAAAATTAGTGAAAGAATTTGTTAAAGTGCCTTTAATAAACATAAATAAAAGTTGACGAATTAATTATTTAAAAAAAATCAAATAGAAAATCTTATTTTTTTTTCTGCATTCAACTATTTCTACTATTTTCGTGAAAATAATTATTCTTCAACTTTTATGACTTCATTGTAGTTTCATTTAACAGAAACAAAAAATAACTTCATTTGAACAATATTAATAATTTTCAGAAGATTTTCATAAATTCTTAACTAAAATGAATAAAACTAATTCTTAACTAATTTAAGATTCTTTGTGATAAATTTTTATGACTGGCTTGAAATCAGTTCTTCGTAGGGTCAAACAAAAAGATGTAACCTGGGCAACACATTTACATGGCATGTTTTATAGCTTTATGTTATGTTTTTTTCTACCTGTGAAACCAGAGGCAGTTAATCCGCTACGGAATTTCCTGGATTATCTTCTCTTTTAAATTTAATTTTAGCACAACTTATTTATTTTGCTTTTAGTAGCAAATTTATTTGTATGAATTAATTTGTACTATTACTTGATACATTTCTCGGAAGGAATTTCCTGGATTATCTTCTTTTTTGAATTTAATTTTAGCACAACTTATTTATTTTTCTTATAGTTTCAAATTTATTTGTATGAATTAATTTGTACTGTTACTTGATACATTTCCGGACGGAATTTCTTGGATTATCTTAAATTTCGGACGGAATTTCTCGGAGTTATGTTAAATTCCAAATTATATTTCAATTTAAATTACTTTAAATTAAAATGTAAGTTTTTGTTCAAAGTAAATTATAAATTTAATATGATTTTCGTTTAATTTGTTATATTTGTCATTTTGAAGATAAAAACAAAAAAAATATTTTTGAAAGAAACTTTTATAATTGAAATATTTCTTTTATAGCTTTATTTCTTTATGGCATTGTTGTCTGTATTACAGGGGGTGGACAAAATAATGGAAACACTTCGATATTAAAATTTTTTTTTCATATTTCTCCAGGTATACCAAGATAATCATTTTATAACTTCAGAAGTGTTTAGATCATGCGATTTCTCATACATATCAATGAAGTTTAAAGCTTTCAGAAGTTTGAGGGACTGACAATAAATTACAACAAAACAATTGTTACAATAAAAATCTAATTTTTTTGTCTAACGCTTATTTGCTATAACTTTAAAAATACTTAATAAAATTAAACAAAATTTTTAGAGCAATTTGAAATTAATTGCAAAATTTTTGCTTTAAAATCTTGAGAAAAACCTATTTAAAATTGCGCAAGATATGAATAATTAAGCTACTTAGTTCATTTATATTGCGCATGCGCAAAAAAAACATTTCTTAATTTTGTAGTGAGTTGTATTTGGCAACTAATGAAAAAAGTTATATTTGAATACCTTAAAAATTTAAAAAGTTTCAAGCAATTACAAGTAGTTTTTGAATTTTTTAAGAGAAAGCTCAAAATGATAAGGGGTTTTCTACAAATATTATTTTGTATCATAAGACATAATTTAATAACACATGATAACAACTTACAATAAACGTTCATACACCAAAATGTAATTTAATAAGGAAAGAAATCAGGTGAAAAAAAGATACTTTTATGGGGAATGCCAGGGTCATTTTTAATAAATTTTGTGAAATTGTACAAAATGATAAGTAATAATAAGTACAAAAACTACATAGAAAGTTGGTTGAAACTTTTTAAATGTTTAAAATACTTAAATCTGCCTTTTTTTTTATTAGTTGTCAAATACGATTCAGTACAAAACTAAGAAGAAAAAAAATTTCTTAATTTTTTCCCGCGCAATCGCATTTTAAAAGAACTACTTTAACTATTTACATTTTGTACAGTTTTAAACGAATTTTTTTTTTTTAAATTTTAAGGAAAAAATTAATTTTAAAATGTTCTAAAAATTTTATTTAATTTTATTGAATGTTTTTGAAGTTATATCAAAAAACGTTAGACCCAAAAATTAGTTTTTTATTTTTTATAAAAAATGTCATTGATATGTATAAGAAATAGTATGATTTAAACACTTCTGAAGTTATAAAATTATTCTCTTCCTATTTCTGAAGAAATATGAAAAAATGTATTAGTATAGAAATGTTTCCATTATTTTGTCCCCCCCCCCTGTATATCACAGCAGTATTAAGAAGGTTCTTGTTAAAAATAAATTTAATCGATTCTTCTAATTTATATAATATTTTAAAATATAAGAAAATAATAAATGAATAAAAGCTATATTTTTTTGTAAAACTTTTCTTTAGCAATCAAATGCATGATTTGGCAAATTTCCAAAAGTTTATTTAAGTTTGGTTGATTGAAACCCACACTTTTTATTCATGTAATCAAAGTAGGAAAACACTATTCAAGGCTGCCAACATCATAAAACGTTCTTGTTTGCTGCAATAAAATACTTCAAAAATTCAATCAACGTTTTTTTATATTTTTCTCTCTTTATTAGTATTTTTTTTTTGATGATCTCCATTTCTTGATCAATTTATCAAAACACATCTCAAAGAAATTATGTAACGAATATGTGAATGTTTCATCTATTTACAGATTAAAGGTAGTGAACGTCAAATAAACTTTTACGACAATTATTTGTGAAACATATTATTTTATCTGTATGCAGAAGAACGAGTAAGGGATAGACCAATGTTATGTACAGTGTGTCCGAACAGTATGGAAGCCGTCAAATATCTCGAAAAGTAAATCTAAAATCACGAGAATTTTTTTTAATCAATTCATTCAATTATAACCAACTCGACTTCCATCCAGGGGGGGGGGGGGGGACAACTTCAAAGTTAAAGTCGGCATACTCAGATTCTCCAATAAGAACCATACAACTTACGTTCTGCGTTTTGAAATTTGGTTCAAAGATGGCGCTGTAATCGAATGAAAAAAAAATCGTTCCTTTTTAAAATGGAAATATTTCAAGTAATATTCGTCAAAAAAAAATAATAAATAAATAAAATAGACGCGTATGGTACTTTGAAAGCACCTGTATAATGAAATCAAATTCAACCCCTGCCCCCTGAAGCTGGTATGAATAACAGGGGGACGTGTTATAATTTGCTTGCCATGTTCATTCTCTTAAGTATTATTATAATTTTTTTTTTCTTTTACGTATTTTTCTTCAAGCTGAACACTTTACATTTTGTGGCCCATAACATTAAAAAGGTCAGAGGAATTGTATAATATCGATCTCTACAGTTAGAAAAATAAATAAATAAGTAAATAAAAATAAAATAATATGATAGTTAAAATATTTTAGTTTCTTATAATTTTTTTTGTTTTTCCGAAGCACAAAATTAACATTCTCTTTACCCCTTGTGATAAACACTTAGCATAATATACAAAAGATTTTTCTTACATAATCATGCAATATAAATTATTAAAACAATTCTTTAACAATATAGCCTAGTAATTCTGTTTAATATGTGACATAAATAACAATATTGAAAAAAATAGTTCTTTGTATGAAGGTTGTATCTTTTCCTAGAATTTAAAATTCTGATTTAACATTTACGTCTAATGAACTTTACCACTTTTTTGTCAGTAATTGACAAGTTGAGTCGAAACTTAATACCCTCGATATTCATTTAACTTCAAAATATGCCCCAATTTCAAATATGATATGCCTTGTCTTCTGGGTTAGGTTCGAAATTGCGAAGTTACGGAGTTGAATAGCACATTTTTAACTTTTATTATCATTTTCCTTTCATTAAAAAAGTAACATTTTGTATATTTTATGAAAAACTGCCCATCATGCATTTTTGCTTTTGGATAAAACTTTCTTTTTGTTTGTAAATCCCGACCAAAAGATCATTTTTAAGGAGTTGTATTTATTTTTATAGTGGCCTACAATAAGTGCTCTACAGGGTGTTCTTCAATGACAGCCCTTATTGCATATTTCTTGAATTCTTGTCAAAAATTAAGTATGCACATTAAGAATCGTAAATTAATATTTAAGCGAGATAGAAACAAAAGTGATACATAAGTCTAACGACTCAGGAAAGTGGAATTTAAAGCTTCAAAACCAGTTTAATTGCCGATGAAACTTAAGGTGTTCCTGATAATCACCTTTAACTCTTCCTTGTTTTTTCAAATAACTAAATAATTTTTTATCCTTTCTATTCAACCTTCTTCAGTTGCGATTGATTAGATTCCGGAGTTTTTTTTGCTTAAATATTCTCGTGCAACCCCATATCTGCATAATTTCATGCTTGGAAAAGATTTCTAAAAATATTAAAATAAGGTGGTCAATGCAGTGACTGTACACGGAACAAAAAAATTTGGCAAAATATGCTCACCGTATCGTAATCACATTTTTTTCTTGTAAAAAACCACAACAACAGCATAATTTTGATTAACGACCAAAATATACGGTAATGCAACGATTCATTTGGTAATTTATCCGTTTATATGAACCTGATAAGGTTAACTTAAAATTCTGGTTCTCAAAGTTATAGTTTTTATTTTCACACATTTTCTAAAAAATACAAAAACCCCAAGAGTAAATTTAACCGAATAAATGATTTTTATGTCACCCTCTAAGGTATCATGATAAAATTATCAAATTTTACTTCAATTATCAATTTTTATCACATGTTATAAAACCATATTTTACTGTTAATTTCACCGAAATCATTACCAAAGCACTTAAAAATTACAGATCATTTTGGTGTTACCATGGAGCCAAAAAAAAAAAAAAACGTTTAATTTTATTAAAATTATGGTAATTTTGACCAGATTTTTTTTTCTTACTACTATATTTCCCTTTAATTATTTAATTCCAAAGACATAATTAGATCATTACATTCCCTAATTTCCTCCTAATTTAGAAAATTTGAAAAAATTTTCTTCTCGATTTTTTTAATTTTGTTTGTGTTATAGAACTAACAATTTGCTAATTTAGTCCTAGTAAATAATAAACAACTTGTATAGAAGTTAAATTTAACATTAACTTAATTCCCAAGATAGCTTTATAGTTTATTTTCTAAAAAAGAACAGTTAATAAAGTTAGTTCAATATAGGACTAGAAAATCCTATTTCACATAAATATTTAAAATCCATTGTATTAAATAACGGAAAAATCATGTAAACAATAAATCCTCTTTTTACTTCATATAAATAGCAAGTTATTATCTCGTTCTTAGATGCGTTGATAGATAAAATTTGATAGCTTTCAGAAAGTTTTCCTCTTCGATTTATATGAATTCAAATAAGTCAAAACCTTTACAAGGTAAAAGATTCATTAGATGAATTAATGACTTTCCCTTTTATTAATTGTTTTTGTAGCAAATAGCTTGTAAAAATAAGTGTACCGTCTGTCATAAACCTTATTTGGCATAGAAAATATGAACCATACACGTTTCTTACGTTTGTAACACTTCCTCCTTTAATGATCGCCGTATAAATAATATCTTGTAGTATTTATGTTTTCTTTTTGCAGATTCTTTCTTATTTACATTACAAATTAATTAATCTTGTGGTTGTATTCATTGGTCGTCCAATGGGGTTATCCATATCCATTGTTCATATATATGGAGATGTCAATTTTTTTCTAACATTTAGTCTCCCTACTTTGTCATAAAATGTCATACATCACCCCACCTCTGACCCTTATTATCAAATATGATTTTATTATTGCAAAAACATATAGTAATTGCCATTCAGAAACAAAGTACTTAGGTATTAGATCATGTTTTAAAAATTATTTTTAAACTTAAGCTATGTGATTTAATGATACTTGCGAGCATAACAATAATTATGATTCTATGTGCGCAGATTCTGTACGTATGTTTAATGGTTTTCAACAGAAAACATAATTAATAAACAATCTAAATAAAACATAAAGCAGAAATTAAAACAGTAATTTTGGAACTTTCATGCAATATTCTTTTATTTAATTATTTTATTTTTTTTAATCAGAATTTTGAGAAATCGATACATTTATATAATAGCTTGAAATAAGAACATTTTGTCAATATGTTAATCATAATGAAATGAATGATTCATAGAAAAACTAACATTTGCAATTGAAAACTCAATACGAGGAAATAAATGTGGAGTAATTTTACTAGTTGACGAGTTTTATGATGATTCAAAAACGGAAATTTTTTTTTCTCTCTTGTATTAAGTTTTTATTTATTTTTTATTTTTAAAAATTTAAAATAAACATGTAAAGATCTATGTATCCGGCAAGATGTAATTTTACTATTCCTCCCGATGTAATTTTACTATTCCATTCTAAGCACGAGTTTATAAAATAATGATCTCAAACAAATTGGAATTTCAATTTTTTTTCACTAAGTTCACTAATAAAAATGGTTCTTTAAGCACGTAAATTTTTAGATCCGTAGTTGCATTTCAGCAGGCTACAGATCGATCAAACACGATATTTTTTTACTACAAGTCAACGAGTTAATAATTTTCAAATACTGATTTTTTTTTTAATTCAACAGTACCCCTTTATTAATTTTTCTACAGCCCATCTTAACTTCAAATTTTTAAATCTCATATTATATGCGCAGCAAAAACAGACAAATCATGAAAAAAGATGAGAGAAAATTTATGATTTAACATTTTTACAACTTTCAAACGAATTTCAGTTTCAAGAAGAAGAAAAAAAGGCTGTTTTAAGTTTATAAACAAAACTGTCCTTTTAAGCACGTTCACTATGTCAACATTTTTGCAGAGCAACTCATATGGTATTTTTCATGATAAGTTTAACAGTTAATAATTCTCGAACTGAATAATAATTAAATGATAAGTAAGGTTTTCCAGTAAGGTTTTCCACAAGCCTTCGTAATAAAGCAGCGTTGTCTCAAGGGATAGAGCGCTCAGAAACGACGGCTGTGCTTACGAATTTTTAATTTTAGAAATACTTCTTTCTCTGAAAAAGATCTTAACCTGTTATTTATCCTACTTGTTCATTAATCGTGATGTCGTATATATTTATTTTGATGGGTATCAACAAATCAATCAAATTCACTTCAAAACACAAACCAGTCTTCCGTTGTTTTTTTTCCAGCGAAAGCTTTGAAGCAATTACTCGTGTTTCTTCCTTTTAAAGTCTACTAAAATAATGCCTTGTTGTCATTAGAGGTGAAAAAGGCTTGATTTATATTTAATGAACATTGTAGGAATCATTTTACGGACGAGTGGTTACGTCATAAAAGTAAATAAAATTGTAATTGAAAACGTGTGGTTTTTTAGCTGACGCAAGAATAGAGACAATTTCATGACGCCTCACGATTTTGTCAGTACTTGCAGGTGTTTTTAAAAGCTGTTTCTTGGAATTAGTGAAACAAACAGTGAATTGTTTATGATTATTTTACCTTTTTTTTATAGGCTTTTTATCACTGCTTTTAAAATATAGAAAACTCTACATTAACACCCAGGGCCTATGCTTAGGTTTGGGCGAACTGGACAACCGGCCAGGTCTGCCAAAAATTCAGGACTGGTTAAAGGTTATATAACAAGTTTTTCTTTAAATGTTCTAAAGGTTATATATTATATAAGTTTTTCTAAAGGTTATATAACAAGTTCAAAATTCTCTAACATTTGGCAAATTGTGGATAATTTTTTCTATTCCTCGAGTATTCAATATATACGAGTTATTATAATTATGTTTCAAAATGTGACTAATTTCATTTCAGTTTATGTTTCCTTATATCAGGAGCGTAATTTTTAACATAACAACATGGAACTTTTAATCAAGTTTCTGTTAAGCTTTCATGTCATAGAAATTAATTGCATTAAGAACTTCAACTATTGCCTATTTGTGAGTGTGGGTGTGTGGAGAGCAGCCCCTAAGAACTGCTGTGGAAAAAGTCAAAAAAAATAAAAAGCAGAGTTGGCATGATCCAAAAATATTTAATTAAGAAAAAAATCGTAGGTTTTTAAGTCGATTTTGGTCATAATATCATTTTTTTAATTTCTTTTTTTCTATGAGTAAAATAAGAATATGGACCTTTCTCTTTCAAAAACCATTTGAGTTTTGCTTCTACGTCAAATAGAACATAAGTTATGATGATTTTTAAAAAAAGCATCATATTTTCAAAACTAATTTTCTTATTTCATTCTAAATTAAATCTCTTAAAATATTTTAGCTCATAATACTTTAAATTTTGAATGAATGTTATCCATACATAATGCCTTGGAAATAGACTACGGACTAGTGAATTAAACTATTATTCATTTAATCGCAATTTTTGGCCTTTTTTACCGAATAAATTTCTATAATTGCTGTCTAATCCTTATTATGTATGTCCTATATTATGTCTAATCCTTAATGCCTATTCTCTTAAGTTATATTTTTTTGAGTATTATAAAGCAGGAATAATGAAAGAGTAATAAATTTTAAAAAAATAATATTATTTGTTAAAAATGATCTTTTGGTCTTTTTTTTTATCAGTTTTCTCATATTTTAAAAGAAAAATTTCTTCATATTTTGTATTTATATCATGTTTTAGTGTATAATACATCAATTGATTTGAATTCTCATCTTGAATAGAAGATAGTTTAACTGACTTAGAACAATTTATCTTGTTTACGAATCTTATTACGTCCAATTATTATGTTACGAATATTATTGTATTATTTTATCCTTTTTTATCGGAATATTTTACTGTAAGAATAATACATTGGTTTGTTACTTGCTTCTTTATTTGTGAAATTCGTTCCTCTGCTACTATAATAAAGAAAAAGAAAAAAAAAATATGAATTATATTATTTGTAGAAATTTTTTCTACCAATCCTTTGCTTCCTTTCTAAAAATTTATTTAAAGGTTTTTTCTCAAAACAAAATAGTAACTTATGATTTTTCTATAAAAGCTAAATATTGATGTTGAAAAAGTGAAAAATTGTTTTATGTATCTGCAATTATAATATGAATTTTAATAAAAGTATACCAAAAATTTATATTATTATTTATTCTTTATGATTAAATTATTAAAATTAAAAAACTAATGAAATAATTCAAACTTGCACTTCGCAAATAGCTTGTAATAAACAACTTATTAGTATATTGATACTTTTAGTAATACTTGTTGAAAACTTCTTAAACCTCAAATTTCCTGAAGGCATTTTTTCTACTCTGATCAAACATCAACATACGGATGTAGTTCAGCCGGTACTGGATTTATAAGAGTATTTGTACATTTCTTTCACGCCTGTGATTCTGGCGTGACCAAGGCATAATTCATTCTCTGAATCGGTCAGTGACCAGAAAATCACTGGCCATTTAAGCGAAGCGAAATTTACTTGTTTGCTTGCTTCACTACATCTTCTCACGCATTTGTCAGAGAATTTTTTTTTTTCCTCTTCATCTCTGTAATGGTAATTTTGCCCCTAAAATTATTTCTTGTACCGGATCTCTTCTCAAAATCACTTTTTGCTTAATATATATATTTCATTATTAACATTTATATTTGCGGGGGAGTCTCAGAAAAAAGAAAAATTAAGGGCTGCCTCCGGCCACAGAAACGCCATAAGAAATGGCGTTTAAAAAATTGTCTTCCAGTCGCCACCTTCACTATTTTCGTCGAAATTGCATCATATAAGGATTTTATTTTTGTTGTGATGCCACAATTGGCATTACATATTTATTTCCTATCTTTTAAAAATATCTTTCATTACTTAAGCTTTTTTTTTATTAATAGAAGAATTATATTTAAAATAAATAAAAAACTTAATCTTTTTAAACGAACATAAAATATTTATTTCTTCTCTTCTAGATCAATGTAACGGATTCTTTTTTTTATTTCATTACTAATGCAGACTTATAAATTCACTGTCGCCTCTAATCGAAAACAAAAATCTATTTATAACTTTTTATTCTAAATTTCCAACGGCTAAATGTTTCGGTTGCATGGTTGTAATAATTCTCATAAATTTGTTGGCGACTCGTGATCGCCAAGGTGTTCTTTTAAACCCATGTTGATATGCTAGTTGGCTTTGTTTTGGCTATGGTATATTAGGAAAAATCACCAATTTTGGATCTCCTACCCATACTTTCTCTGTTCGTTGAGAATAATTATATTCACTTTTAATTTCAAATTTGTGGAGGCTGGGAGGGGAGCCCTTTGGGGCCTCCCTAGTCTCAATTTTCTAACCGTAAGAAATGATTCTGGCTGTATGATCTCTCAATAGAGAGTATTCTGATTTCATCCCTTTAAGGGATTTCTTATTTTTTTGATGAAGAAATGGCCATTGTCTAAATCACAAATTATGCTTAATAAAATCTAAATTTACATTCAACGATTTGTATATTATTTCCTGGAAACTTAATTGATCAATTCATTCATTAATGGCCTAAATGAACATTCATGTATTACACTATACGACTATTGGCGGCTACTGACGGAGAAACAAACTACCGTCATACTTGTTATTTTTTAATACATCTGGAATTATTCTGCATATTTTATAATAATCTGAAAATTACTTTCTTACACACTTGCTTCTTAAAATTTTGCTTCACTTTAGAATTTAACTTCGCTTACTAATTAACCTTTAAAAATAAACTAACTGTCGCCTCCGTCAACAGGATGAGTAAGTTTTAGAAATGGCGATTAAAAATTATCTTTCAGTCGCCAGCCAATCATCACTATTTTCGTCGAAATTGCACCCTATAAGGATTTTATTCTTGTTATTTTTAAATAAATCTGGAATTATTCTGAATATTTCAATAATAATCTGAAAATTACTTTATTACACGCTTGCTTCTTAAAATTTTGATTCACTTTAGACATTAAACTTGTAATATAGACCTGAAAATCACCTGAATCAGTTAAAAAGTGGCAACTTAATTAAACAATCAATTAGTATTTTTTATGTATATAAATAAACAATAAAAATAAATATAAAATGAAATAAATAGAAAATTTTAAAAAAATGCATGCTTTTGAAATTGGATACCTGCAAGTGACGTAATCTTTGGTNTTTATTCATGTTATTTTTTAATAAATCTGGAATTATTATGAATATTTTATTGGAAAATTATTTTATTACACTCTTGTTTCTTAAAATTTTGATTCACTTTAGACATTAAACTTGTAATATAGACCTGAAAATCACCTGAATCAGCTGAAAAGTGGCAACTTAATTAAACAATCAATAAGTATTTTTTATGTATATAAATAAACAATAAAAATAAATGTAAAATGAAATAAATAGAAAATTTTAAAAAAATGCATGCTTTTGAAATTGGATACCTGCAAGTGACGTAATCTTTGGTAAATCGCGGAATTTGTCGATTCGGAAGCCAATCAGGTTCGAAACACATGCGTGAAGTCACTTGCAAGTATCCAATTAAATCTGATATAAATCACTTGGTTAGGCATGATCACGTTACTTCTCTAGTTGCAAGAACCCAATTTTGTAATGATATTTTTTCTTGTAATTATCCTTTATTAAGAATTAGAAGTTATTAAATTAACTTTCGATATAATCCTTGTTCCCAATATATTATTTTTCTAGTCACAATATTTTATTTTGCTTATTTTTGATCTTGCAATTCAAAGGAATTAAAAATTAATTAAGTAAGTTTTAAATTAAAAGTGTTACAAAACATGAAAAGAAAAAAAAAGCATTAATATCTAAATAAAAAAAATTGCAATTAGCAGTGCCAATGCGTAATGCTTAACAAAGAAACAAAAATGCGTTTTGTTCATTAAAAAAAAGGGTGAGATTTAAAAGAAATCATTAACGTAACGTGTAACACTTTATTCCTTCATAGAAATGTTACGAAACACTTTCTTTTTTCAACTTTAAAATCATTGCATTGAATTCATGCGAATTCTTTTAAAAAGATTTCATACCGACAACGCAGCACTGTTGTCACATAGTACGGACTGCATTTTTGTGCTATAAATCACTGATAAAGTGGGAAGTTCATAATTCTTTCTCTCTTGTCTATTGTTTCAAAATAAGCCTGATGATGATGTTGCAAAATTTTTCACAATTAGGAATAAATAAAACTTATATCTATTAATTTAAAACCGTGGATTAACAGGACACATTCGTAACAGAACACTTTTGAAAGAGGAATAAGGAAATAACATAAAACTCATAATAACTATGCTTTCCAAATTAATAACAAAATAATTTTTGATTCCATTGAATATTTATAAAGTTACAGCAATTAGTTTTTTTAAAAAAAATTTTATAATTTTTTTTTTTATTTATAAAAATGACCATATCTCCATAAATAATTATTCTAGGTTCACAAAAAATTTTGCTCAGTAATCATTAAATAACATTTCAAATTAAAGATATTTGAGTTCGCAACTGTAATTCAATATTATTGTTTACCAATAAGGCTAATAATATATATATTATTAAGCCTAATGGCTAATATATGGCCTTAAGCCTAATGGCTAATATATTGTTTACCAATAAGGCTATATATTAATACAATTCTTGTATGCATCACACTGTACAGTGCGCCAAAAAAAAATGTATATAATAATAATAAATAAATAAATAAAACGGACTACGTTCTAAGACGTTCTAGGACTCAAACTTAATGGCTGAAGGGGTTGACCTCAAATGTGTTAATTAATTAGTACAGAAGATATTTTAAGTTCCAAAATCAGACACAAAAACGCACTTTCTCTGAGTAAATAAACCTTTTTTTCAACGGATTCGGATTTCTGACTCCCGAAATATAGGCGTTAACCGCAATCTGGTAAGTATGGTTCTCATAGTTTGATCACTAGAGCGATCCAACGGAAATTAATGTGGATCCTACCACGTGATTTTCCGGCCAATAAAAATGTATCTACAGCAATGGAAAACTGCGATACCATCATTAAATTTTTATATAGAATTAGGGATAAATTATAAAACAAACTTAAGCATATTAAATAAAGATAATTAATAAGCAAAATTAACATAAAATAAGTATTATGTAACCGTTAAATAAAAAAATATTAAAATATTATTAGATAAAAATTAATAAAAAAAATAATAATTTAGTGTATATATGCTATTTTATTGCTGACCGATAACGTACGAATGCTAAAGATTTCTAATTTTGAAACAGGTGTATATCTGCCTGCTGAGATACAACATAGATTAGCATTAGACATGTTTTTTTTAAAAATTTATTTGTTTTTTTCTTCAATGAAAACATGTTGTAGGGAAATGGCACTTAGTGAAGCGTGGCTATAATAACGTGGTCAGAATCATTGATGAGATGGAACTCAACTGAATCCAATTAGAATAAATATTTACGTGAATGTTCTAAGAAATTTGCAAGGATCCATTTCAAAGCACAATACTAAACAAAGAATTTTTTTCAGTGTTCTTAAACCGAGGTTAAACATTAACATAATTCTAGCTTTTTAATATTTTTTTCTTAGAATGACGAAAGGTTTAATGTATTTATTTAAGTGATTCTCATACGTTGCTGAAATTTTTTTTATCGCGAATTAAACTTTATTAAATTTAAAAAATATTATAGTTATGTTAATCGCAAAATATTATTTAAAAATAAGAAAATGAATAATAATTTATGCAAACGATTTTATGTGTCTTTGAAATCGTTTTCTTTATATAAATCTTAAAAGTTTGTATTCGAAAAAATTTCAGTTAGAAGAGTGTTTTCAGTTTCTAATAAAGTTAATAATCAACTATTATTAATTTTAAAATTTTATTTTTAACTTTAATGAAGAGTAACATATAAAAATGAGATTGTAAAATTTTTTGATGAGAAAAAATTTTTTCGCATACGATTTTATATATATTTTAAATCGTTTTCTTATTTAAATTTTTAAATTTTATTTTTGAAAAGATATATATATAGGTATGCAGATCTTTTTTGAGCATTAATTATTTCATAATTCAAATTCATTATTTTTGATTAAAATTCATTAATTTTGATCATTTTAATAAAATTATTAGAAAATTTGTGGAATACTTTTTCTTTGTCGCTTCTAATTCGTTTAGCTCATTTTTACTTTAGATTCCATACCTTGACATTTGCAAACATATAAAGATTTTGTTAATGGATCCAGTCTTTGATATAAGAACAGATTATCACCTCAACAATTTCTGAAAACCGGCCTACCTTAAAGCAAAGATTCGAATGCGGATTTAAGTATGTCACACATTAACAAAACTAGGAACGCCAACTTTCAGAGGTTAATTTTAATTAAGTCCTAATTATACTAATCACATTGCACGCAGGTAAATTATTAGGTAGGTCAAATTGTTCGTCTCTCAATTCATGTGAATAATTCATGTGGTACGAACTGTATGGCGTATGTAAACAAATTTATTATTTTGTTTGTTATTCGAAGAGTTCAAAATTCTTTACTTACACATTATGCTTTGTTTCCGCTTTATTTTGATTGCCATTTTGGTCTAAAATTTTCAGAGTTTCGTCATTTTCTTTTCTACACAAACAGAATGGAAAGTAACTTTTGTTCGTTCCATTTATTTGAAAGAAATGAGATAATCCTTTCTGTAATGAGTAGAAGAGATAAAAATCTAATAATTATTTTAAAAAATGTGTATTTGTTTAAACATCTCATATTTTATATATTTTTTTAAAAAAATAATCTTGTATTCAAATAAAGTGTGTACAGCATAGTTATTCCATGCAGTTCTTGTGCATCTTTATGCCTTCTTGCAGTTTTATTTTCAATGCCGTGTTAGTCTAAATTTTTGTTCTGACATTTTTTACCTTTTTATTTATTTATTTGAAAGAAATGTAAATATTTTTTTATGAGTACAATAGGTAAAATCTAATAATTATTTCAAAAAATGCGCATTTATTTTAACATCTTATAAATTCTATTATAATTGAAAAATATTAATTCCATAGTAGTATTAAAGCATTTCACGTGCGTATTATGTCTTTTAACTTCATTTTGAATTGCATGATT
>NC_092213.1:50404382-50435798 GCF_043381705.1 Parasteatoda tepidariorum | reverse complement strand
GAATATAAAAGAAAATGGTTTCCGAAATAGTAATAAATGAATAAGAAATAATTTAATTTATTTATGCCCAGCTAACCGATAAATACCAAAAATTTTAACAAAGCTTTAGAAAATGTGTCCACATTTTGATTTAAAAGAATTTTCAGTAGTATAACTTTTTTAGCAGTAAAATATTTGTTGGAAGTTTATTTGTCATAATTTTATTTAAGAATAATTATTCGTAATAAAATTTTGTTTCAAAAATGTAAAATGTCAGCAAATAAATCCGTGGTTTATTATTTATTTTTTCGAAAGAAAAATACATTTAAGATTATAAAGTTTGAAATCCTATTATTTCGTATTGCTTAATTCATTGATTTTTAGCAATACATGAATTCAAATTTTAATCAGTATGTCACACAAAATAATATCTTGTGAGGCGCCAAATTTGATCGAATACAGTTGCAAATGCATCTGACCAGAAACTTCTCGCCATTTAATCTACTTATATCTGCCAACAGGCAAAGGAAAAAATCCAATAGATTTCCCAATCCGAAATATGTAAATGTCATACTAACTGTTACATTCTAAAATATTTTAAAACTTGAATTTTTATATTTAACAAAATATAAAACTACATTCCACTAATAACTACAAATTTAAATTGACTGAAATATTTTCAATTTACAATTAATATTGAATGAACTTGGATATAGAATATATTTGTGGGGAGTGTTAAATTCAGCAATGTCAACCGTCATCTATGAAAAGGTATAGATCACCGTATTTTTTTAGTGCTGAATGCGAGAGGTGTATTAACTTCACAATCATAGTCGCTCCTCTGTTGCCGTTAGCAGTCGAGTAATCCCAAGTATGCAAGCCGACGTTGTGCGTGATCGAGATGAGACTGAGTAGCAACAGTGTGAGGAGGTGGATAATGTCGCAGTCACAAGTAGCAAGTCAACTGCTTTAATGTGGATAATCCATCGAAGTAGGCGTTACTGTCTAGGTAGGCGTGTTCATATCGAAGTGGGCGTTACTGCCAAGGTAGGCGAGTTCACATCACGTCCAGGTCACCAATGTGGGGAGTGTTAAATTCGGCAATGTCAACCGTCATCTATGAAAAGGTACCCCGATATAGAGTCGAGTTAACATGTCTTATATACTAGTGAATTGTAGTTGTAATTTTGTAGTGGTAGATATGCTACATATTTATTATTTTACATTCATTTTTGAATACATAAATTTCAATGAAAAGAGATATTGAAACTATTTTAAATAGTTATAAGATTTTAGAGATAGTTTAGATAGATTCTTCAATTAATTTAAAAATGGATAATTGCGAAAAATGAAAATTTCAGAAAAAAAAGAAAAGCTTCAAACTGATTATTTTAAATCTTGCTTACTTCATTATTTAACAATAATACATATTAAAATACTCAACCAAGCTATAAACAGAACAAAATTTAATTTTAAAAGGGATTTTTATCAATTTTAAGGAATTTTCAGAACAGTTGACAAGGAGAGTTTTTTGAATTAAACCAGATTTTTTTTAAATTAAACCAGAAAACCAGGAGAAACCAGCAAAATTGAATAGTCAACTGGAAAATCCAGTAGAGTTAACAGTAAATTTCAAGACATGGAATTTTTTTAACAATATCACTATTAAAAATAGTTAAAACTGAAATCAAAGTACTTCCGTATGGGCAAAGCCGTGGGTAATAGCTAGACAGTGAAAAATTTAGTTTATTATATTGTTTAAAAGTATGTGTTAGAATTAGAGGAAAGGTTGAAGAATTAAAATACAATTGCACAGTGCGATCCCCTTGGTTACTTTCACAGTTTATATATTATACGATATATTTTTGAAGGGTGATCAAACAGATCACTAAAGGCAGCTAATAATACAATATTTAGATAAAAATTTATTAAGCATATTTAACTTACTTGTTTTGCTATATTCTTTTCAAGGGCTTTTTCTAATTGACTTATTGTCTCTTTAATCTTCTTCTGAAGCTCTTGATTAAAAGCTAACAATTCCTCTTCAGATGCACAAGCCTTAAAAGCCTGGTTATAACACATGAAAAGTCAAGTGACAATACAAATTAGAAAAATGAAATAAAATAATAAACTTTAAGATATTAAAAATTACCAAATTACCTCATTCCTTTGCTGTGTACTATAGAGACCTAAAAAAAAGTTTCATAAATATAATAATTTATAACATAATGCATTGAAAGATATTACTGCAAGAGCATGTTAGTAGACAACACGAAAATTTTTAGTAAACTTGAAAAGGTCAATTTTGAAATTTACAGAAGTATCTGGAAATTGATTATAAAACATCTATTTACACTGAAAACTATTTTATTAAAAGATTCAGTAGAATGAACTGAGTGTTCAATATCTACTGCTGATATTTTTTCCAACTCTACTGCAAATCTTCTGTGACAAATAATGATATCTTTTTTTACAAATTTGCTTCAAGAGACACAACATATTATAAATAGCTTTCAAACTCACCAACACGCATAAACAATCATGTACCTTCTTCCTGAAGCTAACAAAGACTTAATTAAATTAAACGGTTGAAGACAGTTATTTTCAAGCACAAAAGCAAAATTTTTTGGGAAGATTTCCGTATCGTGATCTATGGTCGAATAGTAGCCAAATCTTGGCAACTTCAGCGAGAAACTAAAAAGAAACGTCACAGCAAGGGACCAACTGGAAGGGTATAACCGGTAACTACCCCCAGGCAAACAACTTAATTTTTTTTCTTACATTTTTCCCGTTTAAAATCAATTTGGCACCTTGGCGATTGTACTTGGCATAGCAGATCAAGATACAGAAATATCCTCCATTTTCAAGACAGACAACTTTCTTTATGTTCTCGCAAGCCACTTCCTGGAAATTGCCAAAACTTTGTGATTATTCAGTCACAGATCACCCCTTTCTCTGCACTGGAAAATTACTTCTTGATTTGAAATTCTTTGTTTCATCCATCAATAGATTAATTATTAAGAATGCAAATTATAATAGACGAATAGAGAGGTTAAGAAATGATATTTTTAGGAGGGACTAGCGCTTGGCAAAAAAGGACCCTGAAATATGGAAATGATGGATCCCAAAGACCAGTAAATTCAGAAGTTTAGGGGAATCACTGATATTTCCTCAACCCTTTTTTATTTCAGATAAAATTTTTCTCCCCAATAATATAGAAAACAACTGAAGGGAAAACAATGGAATATTAGACTTACTGTCGCTTTGGGAACTGGCTATCGATTTGGTGTCCAGAGAAGACAAATCTAGTTCTTGTTTGACATCTAAAGAGCGGTAATCGCCATTAATTATATTATTTAATAAAGCCTCGCAATCCTCTATACCAAACCTATCACTTGGGTTGTAAACCTCTTCATTCGAGGCCATGGTGTTTATTTTGAAAATTTTAAATGATTTCTAATGAGTTCAGCTTTGCACTAACAAATTACGCAAGGCCGCAACCGCGGTTATGCAAAAAAATTACTTTTTACTTTTAGATGTTAATTTATTTGCCAAGATACCTCAACACTTGACCTAAACTTTTAGATTTATGTTTCATTACTGTAAAAATATCTCTTTAAATAGTAAATAATTCAAAGATTGAGTTTTATCTATCATCATATATTTTTTTTACTTAAAATATGTGTATTTTTATTAAAAAAATACACTTTATCTGTTTTTTATTCAGTGAAGATCCAAATCGAAACAACACAACTCATCAATTTTTAATGTTGCGGTTTTCTTTTTTGAGAAATTGTAAACAAATGTTTAATACTATTTAATTTTATAACTTATATAAAAAGCAAACCTAAATTATTATAGATGAGTTTTTATTTAACTTAATCATATTTTATTATAACTAACATTACCAAGTAGACTGAAGGTAATCTTATTGCAACGAACGAATTTTGAAAACCAATTCTACCGATATATTCTGTTCCTAGAAACTTCATTTAAAACCAAAAAGCACTTTGTTAAGAACTAATTTATCACTTAAATTTTTGTCACTTACTGTAATTAGTCACATTTATGTATTACGATGGCTAATAAAGTATTAATCCGATAATAGTTAGTCTACATTCACATATAAAGCTCGATGGCGTTAGGAAGGTTTATTTTATTAATGAATGTAGTTATTTTTTGTCTTTGCATCGACTTAGTTTTAGAGCTAAAAGATCTCATTTTAATAAAGTGTGAATATCCAAGTTTTATTAATAAATTAACGAACTTAATAAAGTACAATGCATTTATTATTTTATCTCATTGATTTAAGAAAATGAATAAAATATATAAAAACCAAATAAGTTAATTACTATGGGGATATTTCCTAATCGTGATCTGTCTCATCTGTAACAAACACCAAGACGCCGAATGGATTTTAAACTTGAAAATCTTTTTGAAACATAATGTAGAGGTTTACTCAAGGGTGGCTAGGAGTTGGCCCCCTTCAATAATGTTTTAGTTTCTTGCTGATTGCTAAAAAATTGCCAAGACTTAGCAAATATTCTGGTCATGATACAGAAATCTTCTCTTCATTAGAATAATTTGAAGGCATTATGAAAAGGGGTATTCCCGTATCTTGATCTTTTACTCCTACTACAATTGCCAAATGCATTAAAAACTTGCTAATTTTTATAAATTTTTTTTTTTTTTTTNTTTTTTTTTTAGATTTGGCCATAAATGATTTCAAGTTGTACTGATAGAGTTGTTCGAGTAAAAACAAGCACGAGCTTTTTTTAAAAGTCAAAACGTAAAAATATAATAATAAATTTGCAGTGAAATATTTTACTTATGTGTATTAAAAAATAAAATTAAAAAACAAAAACAAACCAAAGAAATTTTTACTTAAGTAATATGAAACATTTTTTTAATTATTTGTTGAAAAAAATGCGTTTTTAAAACATTGTCAGACCTTCTGTTATTTATTTATTTAAAATAATAAAGTTGTATTGACTAATGGTCAAATTCTACACTTAATAAATATAAGTTTTGTTTTATTATTATTTTCTTTTTTGAAAATAAAATCGATTAAAGATTTATTTGTTTAAAAATAATGCTGACTACCTAACAAATTATTAAACAAACATGTATTGAAGGAGTTATATTTAAGAAATATTTTTAACAAAAATACTAAATCATGGTGCTTAGCGTTTTTATGAAGTGCTTTAAGGTGCTTATTTTCAATTTCCATTTTTTAAAAACCCTTTAAGGTGCTTTTTTCATGAAGGTTTTTAAAAAACTCTTAATATTCCCTTTTCGAAGATTTTTTTTTCTTTACTATGTTGATTTTATCCACATATTATACAAAAGTGTGGTTTTCACATTGTTCTATTCAACGTTTTCGCAATTCATTCAATCACAATCCCTTTCGGCTTACCGTTGGTTCATAGCATATGAAAGCGCCAAATTTTTTACATGTTTGATGAAAGATTTGCAAGTCTACATGTGCATCTACAGAGATGGGTTTGGTGAGATTCTAGCACTCTCTTGTGCAACTCTGCTGCATTTTGTAAGATATTCTCAATTTCAGGCTCTTTGAAATCAAACTAAAAAATCTTTAGATTTTTTTTTTATGGTGGCTAATGTAATCAAGATAAAATTTCTTTGTCAGAAACTAGCTATTATATCATGATCATGTAAAGTCTTTGGAAATTATTTTGCATTTTGTTAATGTCTATAATCGTTTTGTTTTTTTTTAGTGCTTAAAAAGTACTATAAAAAGGTGCTTATTTTTTGTTGAAAGATTTGGCCCCTATAAATTTAAAAGCACCATTGTTAAATTATTAAAAGCTATCAAAACATTGATTAACTTTTTATTTAATTAAAAGAATTCAATTGTTTTAACTAATAACTTGATTTTTTCAAAAAGTAAATAATGCAAACTTTGTTCTAATTTTCTCAAAAATAAAAACTAATAAATGTAGACTTTGCTTTAATTTTTTAAAGATCAAAAATGACTGAAGATTTATTGGCTTAAAAATAATCAAATTATTATCTTTGTGTAATAATTTTTTTTTTTAAAAAAACTAACTTTTTATGACAAAGTATAAATTATTTATACAAAATACCCCTATTAAATTCTATCGCTTAAAATTTTAAAAGTTATTAAAAAAATAATAATAATAATCTTTTTTTTTTATTCTTAATTTCTTTTCTTTAATAGATTGAGTTCAGAATGAAAATTTAAGAGAACAGCAATTGCACAGCTATCTTAAAGTAATAGTTGGTCTACAAAAAATAATTGACTGGAAATGTTAAAACTCAACAGACAAAGAAACAAAAAAGTGATGAAATAATGCACAACGATCACTAAGTAGCAGAAGTCTCACTGAAAATAATTTTCAAGAAATTTTAAATCCTGAAAAAATAAAATGCATAGCAATTGTAGAATAATGAAAGTCCCTTTAAAAATGATCTGAAGCATAAAATTCCGAAGGAAAAAAGTATGCATAAATAAACTATGCATTGCAATCGATATTTTAATGCTGATCCTTGCATTAAACCGTGATTTCCGATTCAATCCACTCTTCGTCATTCAACGCCATGAAATGAACATATCCTTTATAACTAGACAAAATCAACATCTTCGGCTAGACGAAACCAAAATCGTCCTCATCAGCGTAGTAACAGCGCTATAGTAGACAAGGACCCTTGCATGTTAAATCACAAGCATCGTCTTGTGTCAGCTTAAATCAGATTTCTGATGCCTGAAACGGCTAAGTCAGTAATCGGCTTGCCGATATATGCGTTAAGTTAATATTCCGTGATACATTGATTGATTTATCGTCCAGACCTACTGGTGACATCACAAAATTGATCAGTTCCAAATTATTAAATCAAAGCATTAGATATTTTCAAAATTATAACTGAGAACAAGCCATTATTTCTTTTATTGTTTAAATTAAAATAATTAATTTTTAAATATGTAGTACTTGAAAGCTTTTATTCTGAAATGAGCATTATATTTTCTAGATCTATCTTTTCTTATAAGATGTCAGAATCTGAAGATGAAGGCTTTGTTGTCCGGGTAAGGGGTCTTCCATGGTCTGCTACTAAAGAAGAAATTCTTAAATTTTTTAATGGTATGTACAATTCCTTATAAAATATGTTTATAAGTCTTCCACATTCAATATGCAATATTTTAAGCTAATTTGTATCATTAGTTTTCTTATTTTAATAAGAGTCTTTAATTAATGTTTGTTTTACTCTTAATTTTGCAAAAGAATATATGTTTTATTCATTTTTCTACAAAATCAATTTTAAAATGAGTTCTTATTCCAGATTCATCAGGCATTGAAAAATCAATATCTCTTTCAATATGAAAAAGAAATAAAAATTATTCCTTTAGACAGAAAAAGGCTTTTACATTTTCCATGTTGACCTATTTTACGCAATTTCTTTACTCTTATATAAATTCAATTTATTTATTCAACTAATTAATTTAGTTTGTTTCATTTTATGCATGGAATTCCATTATTGAATATTAAGTACTAATAAGACTTTTTCAAAGTACAATTTAAGAATTCAAGTGCGAAAATGCTTGCTATTGGAATGTATTCTATTAAGGCCACAGCTTACTTTTCTCATTTTTTCCCATCAAATATTTGTTATATATATATATATATATATATATTTCTTTTCAATTTTCGCAGTAACAACATGTAGCAAGCATTTAGTTGATAATGTTTTTTTTTTCATTTCCAAGTTTGCTTGTAAAGTAAATTTGGCAATGTCAAGAAAGTTTTTTTGTTATTATTATTCTTTTATTTATTATTACTATTATTTATTTATTTTTTGGCATTCTAAAAATATTTTAGTAGTTAACAAAATTATTGTAAGAAAACTCTTTTCCTAAAATCTAAATAATTTTAATTATATTTCAAACATTTGCACTACTCTTTTTTAAAAAAAGAAAATTAAAAACTTCAAACTGAGCAAAACTTCTTACATTTAATTTTTTTAGTGTTTTTTTCCAATTTAATTCTCGACATGTAATTTAAAAATAATAAATATTACAAAATTGCAACTTGTGTAATAAGGCTTTGAATCATGCTATATTGTTGCTGGTTCAAGAATCATCTTTCTTTCATTGTAATGAATGTGCTACAAGGGCGCCGGCAGAATAATCTCAAAGGGGGTGCAACCCTCTAACAAACTAATCCCCCTCCCAAAAAAAAGAGGAAAAAATTTAAAAAATTCAGTTATTACATTTTGTTTTGTTATTACATATACTTTCATCTGTAAATTTTTTTCAAGATTCTTTTCTTCATTATTTTTTTAAAAAAAAGTTCGAATTTCTTGTACTTGCAAATTTTGCCTTTAGAAACTGTATTGATGGCTCTGGCATAGCTACTGACTTTGAAGCACAAATAACTACAAGCAGTAGTTTCGTATACTAACGTGTTTGTGGCTGGCCAAGAAGGTGGCGTTCGAAAAAAATTACTCGAGACAAATATCCTAAAGCTGTGTTTTTTCATTCTGCCAATCATGTATTGAATCTCGTGATCAACGACTTAAACCGCGTTAAGGGAGTACAGAATACTGTAGGGACAACGAAGGAAATTATTAGCTTTTCAAAGAAAGTACCTTGTGACAAAAAGAAATTCCTAACATCCCTTTACTCTGTGAAACACGCTGGTTAGAAAAGTACAAGAGTACCAGAGGATTTTCTGAAAAGTTTGTTACAATTATAAAAGCTTTTGAGGGCCTTACACAAAAAGCGGCAAACAAAGACACCAAAGTGAAAGCTAATATACTTTTATCAGCTGGACTATTGGACTCCATTATATCTTCTTTGAAAGACCGTTTTTATTTTACATAAAGAAAAGCATTTTCACTCTTACAGCTTCACCCGTATGCGATGAACAAATTGGACAAAGCGTCCTATCCTGAAGTTTTAGAAGATATATATATACTATATACTTGTATAAAGATCTGCTCTCATCGAATTTCATCACTGAAGCTACAACGTGGTACGAAATGTGGAGGAACAGAGAAAATTCTTTCGAATCACTTGAATACACAGAATTTAGTTATTAAGGCCACACCGTTTTATCCAGCTGTAGAGGAGGCAATCAAAACTGGCCTAACTCTTCCAGCTACTACGTGCACTATTTAACGCACTTTTAGTACAACGCGAAGCATCAAAACATGGAATAAATCTACAATGTCTCGCGAGAGATTAAGTAGTATATGCTTGCTCAGTGTGCATAAGAAAAGAATCAAAGATAACTCAGAATTTATTGAAAACGTTATAAACAGATTTGGACTGCAAACAAGACGATTATAGTTCTTGTTTGATTAAACAATTCTTTAATTGTTTATGTATCAATGATTACTTAATTATTTGATTTTGAATAAAAATATTTTTAATAAAAAATTTTTACAACAAAATTGTTTTCCGGTATCTCTTTAATTGCTTTTAAAAAAAAACGAGGGGGTGCAAGTGCACCTCCTTGTCGGCGCCCTTGATGTGATAGTTACTGAGGCAAATAGTATTAATCATAATACTTTTATCAACTAATTTTTTTCTGTGTCTATCTTCTATCTGTCACTAGATAAAATAATATTTTCATCCAATTCTAATTAGGAGTTAATATAAGAAAAGGTGTTGATGGCATTCACATGACACTTTCACGTGAAGGACGTCCTAGTGGGGAAGCTTATGTTGAACTTGATACGGAAGAAGATTTTAACAAAGCCTTGGATCAACACAATGAGCATATGGGACATAGATACATTGAAGGTACTTTTAAAATAAATTATATTATCATTCACTGCATATATATATATAGCTTTTACCCTATTATCAAAAAAAATCAGCTGACTTTCATTAAAATATAAGCATTTGGCTTATGATGATTTAAAAGATTAATCTGTTTAATTGATTTGCATTTATTGTATGAAAAATAGCACATCAGTATTTCTTTTTTGAAAGTTAGTCATTGCAAATTACAAGAACTTTTGAACTGCAGAACAAACAAAGACTGAGTAACATTTATTAACATAATACTAGACATGCATATGGTTGAAAATGTCTAGGGTACCATCTATTGTTATAAAGAAAACTTTGTAGCCTCTAATAATATCACAGTAACTTTGTAAATTATTAAAAATGAGACAGATTGTTTCCATTTTGATCATATGAATGTTAATGTAATGTTTGACTATGTAAAGATATCATTTGATCTATTTAGAAAAATTTTGAGAAGATGAGGGCTCTCAAAGAGCATAAAAAAGAGAAAGATAATATGATTTAAAAGTGAAAAAAAAATTATTATGCTCAAAATTATTGTTTCTGCTTTAATTACTGTATGTAAATTTAATTTTTTAAACATGCAGTACAGAACCTGTTATCCGGAAATCAGAAAACCAAAAAACCCGAACGAAATTCGATAAATTTTCCCACCATTTTCAAAAAAAAAAAAAAAAAAAAAAAAAAATTAANTTTTTTCCTCATAAGATTTTAGGATTTTTCTTTCTATTTTAAAAGATGTTTACCTTACCATCATTTTGGAAATAATCATTAGTTTTAAGATTATTTCCAAATTATTTTTTTTTAGTTGGGTTTAACAATAAAAAAAACGGCTTTTTGTAGCGATTCAGAAAACCGGAAAAATCATTTATCCGGAATAGCAATGGTCCCAATCGTTCCGGATAATCAGTTCCCTACTGTACTATAAAAAATTTTAAAAAACTTCACATGCATTATTACTTCATATGCTGTCATTCCTGACTATTTGTTTAAGTTTTATATCGTTCCAATTCGTTTTTTTTGTAGGATTTGTATTTTATTTTCTACATAAATTCTTAAAATTTGGTGTCTAAAACATTTGAGATATTGCACAATAGTTAACATGAAATTTATATTCCATGAAATCTGTGGGGGTTTCTTCTTTTCAGGTTAACAACATGCTATTCTGCTTATTATGTAATTCTGTGATTTTTTTTTGTAATAAAAAAAAATATCTAATTCTCTTTGTATTTTTCAGTATTTAAATCTAAAAGAAGTGAAATGGAATGGGTTATCAAGCGAAGTGGAGCTCACCAAGAGGACTCATTAAATGATGGTTGTGTTCGTCTTAGGGGGTTGCCGTTCGGATGTTCTAAAGAAGAAATATCACAGTTCTTTTCGGGTAGGATATTTGGACAACACAACTCGTGATTTGTGTAGTCACTGAATTTTGTGTTGTAACTAATCCAACTGTATATTTAATATATCTTTTTGCTGTTTTTATTCATTTTTTTCCTTATTTTCATAGTGTTATTTTAGATAAGCTTTTACTATTATATCAATGAAATATATTTTCTGTAGCATTTCATTTTACAGTTCAATACATTGTTTACGAAATATTCACTCCTTTATAAAAGAAGAAATTACTTATTTTTCCTCTTATAAAAGTGTTAAATTTGACAGCTTTAGTGTTATTGTTTTTTTTTTCTTTCTGATTATTTATTTCTTGTTTTCTTTTTTCACTTATATCAGTTTTAAACATACAGTTAACGATCACTCTATTCATGCAGTGTTTTTCGTTCAGCTGAACTTGATTGTGTTTTTAAAGAAATTTAAATATATTTCTCTTTTTTAGTCACATTTTGTTTTACTTTTATTCTTTTGCTTATATAATATCCATTCTTCATAAAAGGTAAAATCTTAATAATTTATGAATTGTTATTAATGAGCACTTCACATTGTAATTATTTTTGAGACTTAAGAAACATTCCAAGACAGTAAAAAAAAAAAGAATGTCATACATATATTTTTTATCCTTATTATTATTCATTACCCTTTCCAATGCCTTTACATTATTAGATAGAGAAAATGGACTAGAAATAAAAAAGAATTGAGGTAGAAATAATAAAAGAAATTGAGCTAGAAATAATTTAAAAATTAATTAAGTTATTGAGTTGCTATCTTTTGACTGTTATTTGCTCATTTTGGCTGTTTAAGTTTAAATATTCAGTTATCTATGAGATTTTTCATATGCTAGATATCCTTCTAAATATTAAAGATACCGGAAAATAGTCTGCAAAAGAATAACATCTCAAGAGATAATTACACATCTTAAAAGTTTTTACAATGGCATAAACTCTTTTAAGTTTCAGCATGAAAATTTTTCAGAAATAGCTACACAAAATTCTTAATTTTTTTGACACTAATGTCACCCATTTATATGGTCAACCATCCATTGGTTACTGCTACATAAATGCTACAAAGAAATTTTAATGGCTAAGTATACTCTTAAAAGTCTGTATACAATTAGCACATTTGTAAAATTGGCTATTATTATTTTGTTTGTATTTTTAAGTAATCTGATATCCTTATCATTTCATATTTTTTGTTTAAGTATTATTTAAGGCATTTATTAATTTAAAAAATATGCTTCTACTCTATTTCTAAGACTTATTGCCCAATTCCCAATATGATGGGTTTTAAGGTTTCAGCATTTTTAGAATAGAAATTTATCAAATTAAATTTGATTCAAAATATCTACTATAGCATGAAAGTCTATTTTTAAGCAATAAAATTCCTACCCATAAGTGATCAATTATACAGTAAAATCAAATTAACCCATAATTCTGTATTATCTACCTCTTATGTTTACCTGCATTATTAAGCTAGTTTTTTAAGAAAATAGATAAATCATGCATTTAGGACGATATTTTAAATATTTCTAACAAAATTAATGTATCAATACTCAATCTATTTATTAAGCCAATTTTGTTCCTCTCTTTTTGAAGGGCATTAAAGAAATTTATTAATTTCTATATTCAATTCAAAATATTAAATCCTAAAATATTTAAATCAACAAATGTGCCTCAAAGTATCTTTATTCTTCATAATTTTTAAAAATGTTTCACATTTTTTAAAATTTCGTGTGAAGTTTTAAAAGTTTTTATTTTTCACTTAAATCACTTCCTGTTCGAACCTTAATATTTATCATCAAATTCATTGTATAAAATTTTTTTGTGCTACCAATATTTTTCCCCTTCCTCTTCACTGTATTCTTAATTCCTTTTCACTATATTTTTTTTTAAAATTATGACAAATTTATGGACAGAAATCATATTGTAAACTGTTTGTGTTTTTTCTTTATTTCAACACTTTTCTCTTTCATATTTAATAAAAAGTTTACATATTTCTTTTAGGATAATATTTTTTTTGCTAATATTTTTTCTAGCTTTAATTTTGAAATATTTTCCTCTTTGCTCTTCTGTATTGTACTTGTTTTCTAAAAATTATATCTTAAGTTAATTTTATTTCAGAACTTATTCAAGGGTATAACTTTTCCTATTGTTGTTATTTTAGTTTTTAAATGTATGTATGTATGTATAAAGTGTTATATGTTCTTCATTTTCCTCTTTAAAATTATTGTGCATTTACTTTCAGTGTAAAGTTTGTTATGCTATTGTTATTTGTTGCATGATTTATGTATGTTTATTGCTTTTTCTCTGTTGTTAATCTTTCCTATTCAAGTTTTACTTTTTAACAACTTGCTTTTAAATGTATTTTGAGTATGTTCCAGTAAATCTCAATTCTTTTAAATATGAAATGTGCTTCAAATTTTGTATAATTGTTACATTTTTTAAAATATTATTTTCATATTGCTTTTTAAAATAAATACTTTTTACTAGTGACTTTTCTTAGTTTAATTTCTAGTTCATTGGTATTATCATTTATCTAACAATCAAGTCTTTTAAAAGATTATAATTAACTTTGAAAGTGAAACTATTTTTTAATGTGAAATTTAATTCAAAATTTTAAAACAGAAAATTTATTTTTATGACCACTGTGTTATTTTAACCACTTGCGCTGGCAAAAAAAAATCACTGACTCGTGTACCAAAACGATCCAGCATAACTCACTGGGAGGAGTCACGCAGTGTGCAATGCCTAAGACTGCAGTGCGCACTGTGCGATGCGTGTTTCCACACCCATTCCTTAGGAATAGGATCAATTTCACAATCTTCATTTATGTATTCTTCCTCGTCGTCAGAAAAAATTCTTTGTCGGTTTCGGAGTGGAAAAATTATTTCATCAAACTCACTATCACTACCATCGTGTTTTGTTTTTCTATTTGTCGAAATGATGCCGTTAACGTCACTTTTGCTTTCCATTTTAGAATGTGGGTTAAATATTTATAACTGTATGCTATGTAGTGCACTGATGATCTGTACTCTGGCAACAATTCCACCTGACATACAACGCATGTCGTTTTTGTTTCTGTAACAATTCCATGATGACGTAAGTACCACGTTGTCGGCGATGCTGTGACAAAAGCATTATGACGTGCGTGGCACGTCTTTCCAGCGCAAGTGGTTAATTAATAACATTTTTCACATCTTTAATGACATATGAGTCAACAATATTAAAATTAGTGCTAATTATTAGCAATATTGAATTCTAACTTTTGTTTAAGAACCGTTACTTAAGCATTGATGCTAAAATTGTTTTCTGAACTAGTATCACAATTATCTTGGATGTTAAAAGTAAAAAGTATTAAATTGGTTAAAATCAAATAAAAACTATGTATTTTATTTTACTTAGAAAAGGGTATGAATTATTGGAACAAACTTGAATATATTTTATTATTTTTATCTTTATAAGTATGTTTTTATATCATGATTATAAATGAATTGGGTTGGATTTCAATTAAAGGGTTGGAGATTGTTCCGAATGGTATTTCTCTACCAACTGACTACCAGGGGAGAAGCACTGGGGAAGCTTACGTGCAGTTTTCATCCAGGGAAATAGCGGAAAAGGCGATGGGGAAACACAAGGAAAAAATAGGGCACAGGTGGGCAAGCACGGGCTGCTTTAGCGGTGTGACTCCGTTTTCTGGGCCTGTTATATTTTTAATTATATTGTTTTTTTCTTACTTTATATCATGGTATATTATAAGAACCATTTTCTGTTCAACTTCTTGCTATTTTCAATGTTTAACTAAACTCTGCTTTTGTTGAATACTTAATTAATTATTTAGCTTTACTTATTTGCATCTAATTCATTGTATTTTATTTTTTGCTTTGTAAGTCTGCAATAATGTCTAAGAATAAATGCATGTAATATTCTATCTCGTATGCAGAATTCCCATAAGTTAGACAGAACAAGGAAATGTCGTAGAATTTCATTAAAGGCACTAAAGCTGAAAAAAAAAATTTTATTATTTATTCGTCTGAAGAACTCCTATTACAAACTTGGAAAACAATAAAAATCTTTGAATTTTTCATAACTGTAAGCAGTCATTACAATAAAAATAAAATAATTTTTATTACATCGATTACAATTATTCTTCGTAAAAATTAAACATTGCAGTGGAATTTTCACACTCTGAACATTTAATAGCATTCTGTTTTTTCTCAAAGTATAATATTTGATATATGATATAAAACAAAATTTCTTTTTCACATAAAAAATAGCATTGTATTGTTATAATATGATCTAGAATTTCTTGAAATATTCCTTGACAAACTGAATTTTTATCTGGATTTAAGTGAAAGCTTCGTTAAATAGTTCATTGTATTCTGGTTTTTGCATATAGAATTATAAATCTTAACTTATAAAAAAAATTTACAGTATTTACTTAAAGGATAAATTTAATTAAGATTTATGACTTATATATAAAAATAAATATTTGGTTAAATTAAAAATAGAGAACAATTATTAATTATTTAAGCATTTTGAGTTTCGATTTCTACTAGAACTTAATAAAGAAAAGATGTCTGTATATTTAAATTAAAATATTTTCAATTTCATTTAAGTTTTCTTTAAAAGGTGACCAAAAATGATATGAAGTCTATTGATTGATTACTTATATTATAAAATTTCTTTTCTTCTTTCTTTACTTGTATTACACATTGTGTTTATTTATTTCTCCATTTTTTATTTTAACCTTTAAAGCAAATTTTGATAATTTCATGGGAATAAATCGTATGTATTGTGAAACTTAGTCAAAATTTGCTTTATTTGCTAGAACAAAGGTTGAACAGAAAATAGGGACTTAAAATATTTAATAATTTTTAAATATATATAATATTTATTATTGTTACTTTTCATTTCTCTATTGCTCAAATATTTTGCATTCATGTTAATAAAATAATTAAGTAAGTCTATATGAAGTCTGACTATGCTAGTGACTAGCTGTACACTTTTACTCTTTTAAATGTGAGATTTTTCCTAACTGTAGAAAAATTCATGTTTTATTATATTGTTTAATAAATTTAAGTTTAAATATTTTTGACCACCATACCATATAAGTTATTGAAATTAATAAAAAAATTTTTAGATGACTTTAAAATAATGTGGTTTTACTCCTTTTCTTCACTTTAAGTGCTCGTGAAATGTTACAAAATTCTGCTTACTTTCTTTGTTTCATTTTACTACTATTGAGAAAAATCTACTGAAAGCATAAAAGTTAGGCAGCTATACAAGTGTATTTGAACATGAAAAGTCCAAAATTTTATGAAGTATTCTCATTTTCTTTGGTGTAATTTTGCCTTCAATGTTTCTATATTCTTCCTTTAACTGTTAGATATTTTTGAAATATTAATGAACTTTCTTGTTAAGTCTTGATATACGTATTTATTATTGTATGTGAATTTAAAATAAATAATTCTAAAATTTTATTTCTGTATTATAAATGTCTCTGTCATAAATTTAAATTATTATGTAGATAATTTTTTTTTTTTTTTTAACCTAGCATCACACTTAAAATACCAGAAAGGTATTTATTATTTTTTCCCAGTTTTATATATCAATAAATGAGAGCTTTTTAAAAATATGCAAATTGTATGTAATAAAAATTTATTTTTCTTGCATTTTTTCTTGCTTACATTAACTACTGTTCTTAAATATCTTCTTTATAATATTTGAATTAAAACAATACAAATGCTTTCTAATGTTTCAGCTACAATTTTCAGATGTTTATATTTTTTCTTTTTGTCACAGAAATTCTACACTAGTAGATTCTTAAATGTTTATTAGAAATAAATAGCATTTGTTGTTTAAAAAGAATTTTAATGCTTTTTAGAACACATAAAAATAGTTGTTTGTATCTTTAAAGTTGTTTATATTGAATTAATATGTTTGTGATTGTCGCCATTTTTATAAGTTTGTTTTCTGTCTTCTTAATTTCTAAATTTTTAATTCTGAAATTGTTGTTTTTCTTTGTATAAAATAAGGAAGTTAATTTATTGATTTTTTTTTAATTTTATTTTTTTGTAATTAATGTAAGGGTGGTATAAATTGCTTTTTTAATTTAATATTTCAATGAATTTGTTTTTCAAATTAAATTTTAAAAAAATCTGTATTTATTTTTTTATAATAATTTTTCTTTAGGATATATATGTACATGTGTGTGTATTTTTTTTTTTTTTCATTTTATCTTTAGAAGTGAGAATACTTCATTTTTTTTATATATATATATAATACAAAATCTGAGCAATAGTTGTAATTAAAACTTCAAAATGTGTTTTTTAAAAAACATTCATGTGATTATGTTTAAAGAAAATTTCACTCTACATAGATACATTGAAATATTCAAAAGCAGTTTGCAAGAAATTAGGCTCGCAGTTGGCATGTCTGGTCCAAAAATGCGGCCACTGATTCCCAATCGTCCAGGTCCTTATGATAGATCTGATCGTTATGGAGGCATGATAAATAGATATGGTATGGGAAGAGGTGGTCGAAACTTCAGAAGTAAGTTTTTTTCTTGAATTTAAGTACTTCAGTCTTATGAATAATTTAAAGTCTTGAATAATTTTTACATATTACTGATAGTAATTGTTTCATGGCTTCATGTTTAATTAAGGTTATTTGGATGAGGAATATAATGAATATTGTGGCAACTATGGAAATGGTGGTTTCGGATATAATGGAGGTGGTTTTGGTGGCATGGGTAAGTTGCAATATTTAAATAAACTTTCTTTTTGTGAGTACTAAAATATTGACATCAGAGATAAAAATTTCTTCAACAAATGAAAAAAAAAACTCCACGAAAGCTATAAGTTTCATCCTAACCAAATGAAAAACCCTTTCTTCAAAAAGAAAAATCAGATATTAAAACAATTTTTAAGCAGTTTCATATAATTGCCACCCCGGTTTAATTAATAGCATGCCTGCCAAGTCTCCTGTTTACCCATATATTTTCAAATTTCTTGGCATTTGAAGAAATTATTAAAAAAATTATAATTTTGGCGATAAAATATGTACTGTTGGCAAAAATACTTTTTTTATTCCTCAACAGATGGTGTTATTGCCAGTACTGGTGTTGAGTGTTAATAGTTTAAGTAATTAAAAATAATGCTTTAAAAAATCTTCTTTAAATTAAGATTTATATACATATTATTTACTTTGATAAATGCAAGTACTTATATTATTTCCAATTTTGAGTTTCTCTTTTTGACTTGCATGATGTATCAAAACTTTAGGCGTGGCCTAAAAAATTTCGCTAGTAAAATCTCCATTACTTTATTTCTCCAATGTCAGCAGGTATGTAATAGTATTAACTTCCAACTAAAAGGAAACAAATGGAGAAAAAGTAATAAATTTCTAACAAAATAAAAGTAACTGTAATTTCTTTTATTATTTTACAGAAAGGATTTTTTTTTTTTTTTTTTTTTTTTTTGCTGAGCTTAGTTTATAACTATCTTAAATCTAGGATTTGGAGAGAAAAATTGAGGTTAATTCTAATAATGTTTAAAAGTTATTGATTTTTTTTATATGTTAGATGACCGTTTTCAATAAAAAAATTTTTTTAACTAAAACATAATCCTTTTGTTCAGATAATGTTTATTCAATACATAATTGTTGTTTTAAGTATACACATTTATATATATTTTTTAAATATAGATGGCTATGGAGGTCGTATGAATAGTCCCATGAATGGTCGTTTTGGTGGAGGTTTCGGTCCTGTTGGTGGAAGAGCCTTTGGAGGAACTGGCCATTGTGTGCACATGAGAGGCTTACCTTTTAGAGCTATTGAGCAAGATATTTATGATGTACGTAATTGGTACAATAATTTAAACAAGCATTTTACGTATTTAATCAAAAATTATATCTGTTATTGGTTTAAAAATTGAAATTTTGTATTTAGTTTTTTAGACCATTAAATATATCACCTATAAGTGTTCGTTTGCGAAATGACAGAAGTGGCCGTCCATCTGGTGAAGCTGATGTTGAATTTGCAACTCATGAAGATGCTGTGAAAGCTATGACTAGAGATAAAGCAAATATGCGTAAGACATTGTTATTACTATTCAAAATTGCATGTTGCCATTGTTTGATCTCTCTTCTAAATTACAATTTGTTTTTCTTAATAAACATGGTGCATAGACTAGAGATAAAGCAAATATGCGTAAGACATTGTTATTACTATTCAAAATTGCATGTTGCCATTGTTTGATCTCTCTTCTAAATTACAATTTGTTTTTCTTAATAAACATGGTGCATAGACTAGAGATAAAGCAAATATGCGTAAGACATTGTTATTACTATTCAAAATTGCATGTTGCCATTGTTTGATCTCTCTTCTAAATTACAATTTGTTTTTCTTAATAAACATGGTGCATAGACTAGAGATAAAGCAAATATGCGTAAGACATTGTTATTACTATTCAAAATTGCATGTTGCCATTGTTTGATCTCTCTTCTAAATTACAATTTGTTTTTCTTAATAAACATGGTGCATAGACTAGAGATAAAGCAAATATGCGTAAGACATTGTTATTACTATTCAAAATTGCATGTTGCCATTGTTTGATCTCTCTTCTAAATTACAATTTGTTTTTCTTAATAAACATGGTGCATAGACTAGAGATAAAGCAAATATGCGTAAAACATTGTTATTACTATTCAAAATTGCATGTTGCCATTGTTTGATCTCTCTTCTAAATTACAATTTGTTTTTCTTAATAAACATGGTGCATAGACTAGAGATAAAGAAATTTGTGTAAGACATTGTTATTACTATTCAAAATTGCATGTTGCCATTTTTTGGTCTCTCTTCTAAATTACAGATTTTTTTTTCTTAATAAACGTGGTGCGTAGACTATAGATAAAGCAAATATGCGTAAGACGTTGTTTTTACTATTCAAAATTGCATGTTGCCATTGTTTGATCTCTCTTCTAAATTACAGATTTATTTTTTCTTAATAAACATGATACATAGCGTTTTTAAAAAGTGCTTAAAAGGTGCCTTTTTTCGATTTACATTTTTTAAAAGTCCTTAAAGGTGCTTTTTTCATTGGGTGTTTTTAAAAAGTGCTTAATATTTCTTTTTCAAAAATGAGATTTTTTCTTTACTGTGTTGATTTTCACCATGTATTGTGAGCTGGGTTCGGTGAGATTCTTGCACTTTCGTGTGCAACTCTGCTGCATTTTGCAAGATATTCTCAATTTCAGGCTTCATTTTCCACCCTCTGATATTGAACCGGAAAATTTCTTGATCATTTTATAATGGCCAATATAATCAAGTAAAAAATTCTTTGTCGGAAACTAGTTATTTTATCATGATCATGTAAAGTTATTTTGCATTTTGTTAACGTATATAGTACTTAAAAATATTTTTAAATGCTTAAAGGTGCTTATTTTTTGTTGAGAGATTTGGCTGCACAGCCTGATAAAATATTTATTTATAATAGCACTTTCATTTTGTGCTGCTGTTCTAAAGCTTGTTTCATTAATTTCTTAATTTAACAGTAATTTTTTAAATAGATTACAAAAAAATTTTATTTAAATTTTTTGTTTTCAATTTTTGTTTTTATTTATTTATAGATATCATTAAATGCTCTAAAGTTCCCCTTAATTTTTAAAAAAAATCGCTGAATGAATGTTGAAGGAACGAATATAAAAATATTCTGAGCATCGTTTTGAAACGCAAATGAAAGAATTCTTATTTGGGAGAGGTGGTGCCCACTTATACATAGACAAGAATAGAGAATATTATAAACTGTCTTTCAAAATTGTTTCTTTTTAATTATGTTTGAACATGCTGAAGCTTGTTTTCTTTTTTTGCGAGCATGTAACTATTATGAATCATTTTTACCCGTCTTTAAAGATAACTTTGTAAATAATATTAATTCAATTTATTTTTGAGGAAAAAATTGTCCTATCATAGGTAGGAGAGGTAGAAGGGGGAGTAAAAAAAGATAACATGACTGTAATATAATTATGTTGTTAGTTAAAATTATTAATTAGATTATTAATGTATTTGTAACTTGGGAAATGATAGATGTTTTAATTCTGTTTTGTACTGATGTTTTACTACAAAGCTGTTTTGAAGAAACAATAAAGCTTAAAAATCTTCCAACAACCTCATACAGAAATCTTAATAATTTATTTTATTAAAAAATACTTATATTTTATTTATGATGATATTCCCTTTTTTCTTTTCTTTTAGAACATAGATACATAGAGCTATTTTTGAATTCGTCCTCGAAGCCAATGAGTTCTGGTCCTGCTTCATATGGTGGTCGATATGGAGGTGGAGGTATATTTAACTCTCTTAATTAAAAGCTGTGTATTATAATTTAATTAAAAACTATTATTGGTTATCATTAGAGCGGGATTCTGGTGTCTCCAAAATTTAATAAAAATGCCCTTAAAATAAAAATTTTAATTAAACATGTATTCGTTTCTTTCTTAAAATTTCCTGTAACATGTAAATGTATTGAATCACAAGACATTGAGATGTTATTTTCATTAGAATTTGAAATCAGTGTTAAATGAAAACTGATACTAAACAAAAAATGAAAAGAAAAATTTTTTCCCAATATTAACGAACATCTTTTTTTCAAATGTAAGTTTTAAAGCTTCTATTAACATCTATTGGTGTTATTATAGGGTGGCCACCCACCTGGAAAACCTGGAATTATCAGGGAATTTTTTTTATACTGGAAAAAAGCTGGAAAAGTCAGGGAAATTTGGTTAAAAATCAGGGAATTTGAAAGAAAAACTGCAATTTTTCTCTTAATTTGAATTATTTTACCATCCATTACATCCACATTTATTTAGATGTAAATTAATCTTAAAAAAGTTGAAATATCATCAACTCAGCAATACTTTTCTTGCATTTCTGACACTTGAGTAAAATATTTCAAATTAATTAAGTATCATTTTTTACAAACAACTGCATAGAATTTTTTATTCAAATGTTAACTTCAAAATTCAGTCAAGTTTGCATTTAAATTACAAACAAATTCACAGAGTTTAGACAATTTGTAAATTAGTAATCATTTTTTGCTTTCGTGCGATTAACATCCGACAGCAACAATTTAATCCATTTAATTTGAACTTATAATAATCAGTCTTTATAAAACGAATTGTTTTTCGGTAGGTACTAAATTTATATACTAAATTTTTAATGTAAAAATTTTATGATTATAAACTTTGTTTTATTAGATAGTTTTTCCAAGAAATTAATGCTCATTTTTTTTCCAACACCATGGAATTGTCCAGATGTAAAAACAAAGCAATTAACTCATCTAAACTAGGAAATCATGTTAGATTGGAATTCTTAATATATTCTAATTTCTAATAAGAAAAAAAGAATAAAATTTAAGGAATTTTATCTAGTTTTTTTTTTCTATAGAATATGCAACAAGAAATTAGACAATTTTTCCTTTACGAATACTGAATATCTCTTAAAATAATAGTGCTAATTCGAAACAAACAACATTATTTGAACATTTGACTTATGATATTGGTTTAAAGAAAATTATTGATGAATTTTATAAATGGCACTGTTTGGATAAAATACAGTATAAAATGGCTCTATATTGAAATATAAATAAATATAAAAATTTATTTGTTTCTAATCACCTGGAATTATTTTCTTTTGCATATATAAATATATTAAACAGTTCTTATCCAAGATTGTTTTGGGTCATTGCTATTTGGTACATTTTGTGCAAAAACTATTTAACACTTAAAAAATTTATTTTGTTCATTAAAAGCGTTATTTTCTCAAAGCTAAACATATTGTTTCCTCCACATCTATTCAAAATGATATATTAAAAAAATAACATTTTTAATGAAATACTACATTATTGGCTAATACACTAATGTTGACACTTTTCTTGTACCTATACTACACTTTTGCAGAGAAAAAAAAACACTCTGACCTGGAAATTTTCAGATTTTTACTGGAAAACCTGGAAAAATCAGGGAAATTTGAAACCTGATTTGAGTGACCACCCTGTATTAGTGCATATCTGATACGAGTGTTATTAGTGAACCAGGCGCATCTTAATGCTTTTGGGCGCATGTTTCATTATTATTACAGTTTATGTCATCCAATTATTGATTCATTTTTTGACTTTCTGTCATTAAACCCAACAATTAATTCAGTTAAAACCACTTATAGTGACGACGATTCCAAAATTTGACTGTTAGAAAACAACTATAGAGGTTGGTGTTCAAGCTGGTGTCACTTTACTTACCTTTCCAACTTAAAATTTATCGATTATCAACCAGTTACTTGTATCAACCAATTTGAATACATTTCATTTCAAAGTGAAATAGTGCAAACAAGTTATTGCTCTTAACAGACACGATGTTCCATCATTTGAATATTTAATAATATTCAATCTTAAGACTTTGATTGGGACATCTCTATTAAACAGAAAAGAAAAAATTATTAAGGATTTTCTTTTCGTGATGTTGTATTGTTATTAAATTTGAAAAGTGAAACACTTAGAGGTTTTTTATTAAACTTTATTTTAGTCACTGATTGTTTTTGAGTAGTTTTTCTCACTGTTTAATGTTTATATACTCACAAAATCAGTGTGAAAAATGTCCCTCAATTATCCAACAAGCCTCCGGTCTTATGGGTGTCAGATGACCAATGTTCTACTAAATCTTTTAATTCCATTGCTTTTGTTGTATTGCTCCTTGTCTTGTATCCCCTGTTGTTGTTTTTTTTTATTCTTTTTAATAGCTCGTTTTACTGGTGGACAGTTGTCATCTTTTTTTTTAAACTGTAATACAGTAAATAGTTTATCTTAGTCAAAATGCATGAAATTCGTTAGAATGACTTAGGACTTCTAAAAATTTTAAAAAATGTCCTAAAATTAAAATAAAATCAACAAATTCCTTAAAATTTAAAAAAAAAAGACTAAAATTTTAAAAAATGTCCTAAAGAGTCAAAAAGTACAAACAAAATATAATTGAGTATACTATCGCCTACGTCACAGATTGTGTTATTCCTACTAAATTTAACCAGTGAACGGCATTTTCTGCGAGCCTGACATCAAGCCACAAATAAACAAACGGAATGTTCAATCTTTTAAATAGCTGCTCGCCAGATTATATTATATTAAATAGAAAAGTTCGCTTTGTAATAATTGATTTTGTTGTTTCATCTAAGTAACTCAATGTTTTTAGTAAACATATATTTAAAACTCAGTTTATTAATTAAATTAAAAGTTTTTTTTCTCTTCTGACAACGTGAGACATCAAACCAATTAAACTTAACGGACATCATTCTATAGAATCCATATTTTTTAAAATATCAATGTTTTCAAATCAAATTAAATTAGCGCATGTAAAATATTAAACAACAACCACTATCCTCCATTCATTTAGCATTGCATGATAGTATATGTTATTCCTACTAAAATTTTCGAAGTGGAAGTGGTTGTGTATTTTTTATATTATACCCAATTGTCATCTTAATCCAGAGCTTATCTTAATCACATTGTGTTGATATATTATTTTTGCTGATATTGATTTGATATATTACCAATTTCAGGGTATTATAATGGTGGAAACGGTGGTTACCAAGGACATGGAATGAATAGCATGATAGGTGGCAGTAATTATTCAGCATTTTGAAATTGAATTCAACTTTAGTCATTAAATTAATAACAAGCCAGTGGGTTTGGACATTCCAGTGCAGTTGTATAGTTGAAAATTAATGTTAAGAAGTTATTGTTTTGTGTTGTTGCCAACCTTTAGTGTTATTAACTTTTAGTGCCACTAAACAAAGTCTGTCATATTTTCTTTGATCTTCTGCTAGCTAGTGATAGAAAAATTATATTTTTATTTACTGTTAATGGAGATATATGTTTTTGTTAAGGGATAATATTTTTTAATTTTCCAGTACAATTTATAACTTTATCACCCATGCATTCAGCTGATTTGTTTTATTCATATGTGTTGACCATTTTCATCTGAAATGACAATGTTGTAAGTTTTATTATGTATATCATCACCTAATGCATATTGCATGATTGAAATAAATTGTTTTATATATAAATGAAGCTGCTGATGTTTAGTTTTCATTATCCAATATTTAGTTGTTTTAGATGATATTTAAAGATGAAGGAGGAAAAACTGTCCCTCATTTTTCAAAAAAATGATGATTGATTCACCATCTGATGCATTTTGAGGTTTACAAAGCTTTGACAAATCAATAATGTGGGAAATCGGTTCTTCCTGAGAGTCATTACACATTGTAAAGGGGAAGTACCATGGAAAAACAGTTGCTATCCACCTGTAAAAGGTGTAAAAACGTATGGAAGGTGTTTTCAATATAAATGTAAACAACAACAATCTCGGAAGTTGAGTAGGTCAATACTCAACTTCCGGTTAGAAGGCTTACAGCTGCTTATTCTGCAAGGCGATATTTTCAAACATGTAATTTTGTTTCCAATAAAAGAAATAAGTTATCTAATTTCTTAGCTCAAATCTGCTGTATTTCATAAAATATTAAGTAATTCGGGTGAGTTTGGAGTGAAAATTTATTTTAGTTATTTATAGGTATATTGTTAAAAAAGATGACATGGTTGCTGTATTTAGAAAGAACTCGCTTTTTTGGCAGTCCTGATTTGGACTCTTTTTACTTGTTTACTACTGTTTTTTCTTGTTCTGAGGCGTGCACCATCATATGTTAGTGTTGTCATATTGTTCTAGCTGCGAGACTTAGTTCATTTTACAAATTATCATTTTGGTTTAATTTTCGAAGTGGGTTATTGTTGATCAGGTGATAGGTGTTTTATAAAAAAAAAAAATTTCAAAGGGTAAACTACACAGCAAAAACCACTTCGAGTTATGAACTTAGAACTCATTGTAAACACACATAATAAACCAGGTAACAAATACTATATATGCAAGAAATAGTACTAAAGAGAGGCTCAAAACAGAATGAACACATTGTGAACCAAATGCCAGTAACCCAAAAGTGCAGGCAGTAAAGAGATGCAGCGGTCTTTAGTGTAGAAAACACCATCCATAGTGAAGACAAGATTGGAATACAAGTGATTAGGGGGGTGGATTTTAAAGAAAAAGCTATTCTTGTCCAACCTGACTTTCATTTTTTTTTTTTTTTTCAGCATCAAAAAGTGTAAATTCTGTTTTGAAATTTTTAGGGGATGTAAATAAATGCTTGTGACAGCCATATATATATATATATATACAGTCAGACCATGATATAAGGTCACCCTAAGGGACATCGCAAAAGTGACCTTATAAGCGGGGTGACCTTTTAACCGATTCATTAGCAGTTCGTAACTAAGCACGTAAATAGTACACAATAAGACTTTTTAAAAATGTTAATACAAACAAAAACGATCAGCCATAAATTAAATGTTTAAGTCAATAAATTTTAACAGAATTACCTAGTAAAGAATTAAAGAAAGTTAGATTTTTAAAAAAAAAAGTGCACATACATACATTACATCTTACCTTATTTAAAATAATCATTTATGCAGGTCTGTCTTGTTTTTGGTTTCATTTTTTGAACAATGTTTTCTAGATTTTGTAACTTCTCAAAATGTTACTCAGCTCCCTCATGATTTGTAAAAAAATTTCACGTCACATTTATTGAATTGGAGGTTTCCACATGGGTTACAGCTACAGTCTCAGGACTGTCATTGTCCTCACTGTCCACAACTTGTGAAACAATTTCAGAAATTGTAGCTTGTTCGTTGGCTGTAACATTTTCCTAGAACTCGAAAGGGGTAATTGCCTTGTAAGGAAGTTAAATAGGCTTTTGTTAGAAAAGAGCTTCCCTCGCTTCAGATAAAAATGACCTTATAAGCGATAACGATTTTTAAAACTTGACCATGTATCCAATATTTTGCAACAAAGAATTCCTATTCATTGAGCCGGGACTTTGAAAAGTGACCTTATATCGAGGTCTGACTGTATATATATATATTTTACAATTTCATGTGAATGCTTGCTCCTGAAAATTCTCAAATCTTAAAATCTATTTTTCTGAAAATCAACCTTCATGGACATAAACCATTTATTCCCTACCTTGATCCTCATTTGTAGTTCAATAGTACTGAAGAATTGTGAGTACTTAGTAATTCATTTAAGAATGTAGGGTTTATCCTTATGATCATTTTCCAAAATAGCATCATATTCGACCTTTCCCTCTTCTTCTTGATTATAATATCTCTCATGACTAGGATGCAAGTTGGGTAAATTTCCACTAATTATGAGTGTTTTCTTCTAAAATCTGAAATTTTTTCAAAATGCTCAAAAAAGGGATTTTTTTTTTTAGAATTTTTACTTTTTAGCAATTAATGCTTTTTTGAAGCTTTGAAATTGATAATTTATAGCTGATAAAACATTTAAAAGAATAGAATTGGAGACAAACAAAATCATGTCAAGTAATTCAATCATTCGGATTATAAATTAAGGATACTATCCTTCCTTAAAATGCCATAAGTATTCAAAAGAATGAAAAAATTTAGTAAGCCTTATTCTTAGTAAGAAAATTTACTGAAATATGAGAGTAACACAAGCTATTACACTTGACAATAAAATTTCTAAATACTTTATGCTCAAAAACAATGTTGGCTAGCTATTTGTTGAATGATGAAACATAAATTAGAATAATTCAACAATGTAGAATATTTTCGCACTGAAATTCTGTTCATTTGAATATGGATATTAATATTGCATGAAATTTAAAGCACGACTGTTAAATCTGTTCTTTTATGTGCTTTTATTTTATTATTTATGTCATGCACAAATGTTTCAATGGAAAACACTTTTGTGCATCTTCCTCAAATTTTGGTCCTTTTTTTCCTGCAACAAACTTCGACCCTACTATTTTTTGCATGAAATTTTGTTTTTTACATGTGAACATTTAAACTTAAGCTCACTACCTACATTCAGTAAACTTTTTTAAAAGCAATAAATTATAAGAAAAATCTATGTATAGTTAGCTTGACTAAAATGTAAAATGAAATAAACAATTAAAATTATATGTTTGAAAAATTAGCAAAATTTTTTGTTTACTCTGAACATTGCCCACTCATATCTAACCTTTAAGATAAGAGAAGAAAATTGTGTTGCCTCTTAATTTTCATGTACGCACACTTTTGTAATTTGCCATATTTATCACACAAATATAGTGCAATTTAAAATTAAGTTAAATGTAATTCCATACTCGTAAAATATTTTTTTTATTAAATTATAATAAACAAATATTGTGAAATATTTTAATGAACTATACACTGTTTATACTTTATAAGAGAACTAGTCTCTGTTTTTACTACCATGTATTATATTTACAGTGTTATGAACTTTTTTTAACTTCATATTCTTCATTTATGATGTCTCTAAGCTTTCCCCAATCTTTTCCAAAGGTGATGTCTATACTGTCATCATAACACCCACATTCCTTTGCGTATACATCACATGAACAACCTTTTGGATGACAGCAATGTTTTGGCCCTTCCCCTAACGTGAGCTTCGAGCAACTTTCCTCCTCCTTTGCGCATTGACTGAAAAGATACTTAAATTTTAAAAAGATCTACATTCTTATTGGTATCAATTGATAATTGAAGAGATAAATGGATTGAAGAGGCATCTAACATTTAAAAAAAATTAGTTATTGTTGCATATAGTGGAAGTATGAAATGACTCTATTTCAAAACAATAACATCATAATTAAAGTTAGTTATGAAAAAGTTATTAAAAAGTGATGAAGCTTCAAGCGAGATTCAGTCTAGGTTATGCATTTTCTGGGGGGAAAAAATGAAAGTAAAAAGCTCTGCAGGCTGATTAGTTTTATAATTGAAGTAATAAGTGAAATGAACGAAGTAATTAACTTTTAAAACAAATTTGGTTGTTTAAAGCTGAACACGGTGGAACACAAAATATGTTGCACAAACATACGTACTATGATTTCGATTTCATAATGAAAAACAAAGAGTGTTTAAACACAAAAAAGATATCCTAAAGCAAAAAAGATGCAGAAGAAATTAAACAGAAATTTTAGAATTTTTCAAAAAAAGAAATGTCTGACAAATCTAGCTTAATTAGCAGTTTTTAATGGTTTTAGCAGAAAGAAAGTCGTACTTAAAACTCAAATTCGCTATGCCGGGCCATGGAAAATTCTAAAAAAAAAAAAAATCTCTTTTTTCTTATTATTAAAAAGTCTATCTGAAAGTAAAGTTGGTCAGATGGGTCCAAGTTAAGCATTAAACAGTTGACTTATTGGAATAAATTGACAACCCGTGATCACATTTTATGAAATAAAATTATCAAAAAAGTAAAAACAGAGGCAAATATTTAATTAGAAAATATGTCATTTACATTCCGCCCCTGAAGCATTGTGCATTTATCTTCTAAAGAAAACGAACCGCATTTGAGTAATGAAGAAAGGAAACTTTCATTGTTAGCTTGGTGACAAGGGGTTGATCAGTTATCTTTAAGGGTTCGAACCTGGGTTACCTCAATGCTCTACTTCTTTAACATTCTTGGCTGAGAAGTGAGAGGTCGAGGTTATTCTAATTTTTATTACCCTTATTAATTTTTTTGTTCAAAACATCCTATTTTAAGCTAACAATAGAAAAAAGATTATTACCATACATCAGCTACAAGTGATATTTTAAATTGAGATATAATTAAATTCTTTCAGAAGAAAAGAGAGAAACAAGATCAGAGTAAGTCCATTTTTATTAAAGTGTTGAAATCAAAACTGAAATAAGGCCTAAAAAAATTTATTACTTCTCAGAACCTCATCTCGCAGATGCTTTCTAACTTCCTATTAATAAGATTAGATTGGGCTATTCAGTATTTCATAACTTCTGAACTAAGATATTTTGATAGCCAAGTCTGCCATTATATATTTGAAAGTGTAAAGAGTATTAATGGTCATATGGTACATAAATAATTTATTAACGTACACATACAGGTGAATTCATAGTCACTGCTCTCGCTAAATGTAGGTCAAACTTTTGCCAATTATAAATTATCATTACATAAACATAAGGAGTCATCAACTAATAACTAAGCAAAAGCTAATAAAATTATCAAACTGTGAAAAAAAAATTTAAATCAACAACTTTTGGTATTTGTTGCAGAATATTAAAAGATATTGTGTCAGGCTATTAAAAAAAAAACTGTTTCATAATGCCTATTGACACTTTTTGGCGATAGACTTTAGTAATAGCTTAATTCTGTTTTTAAAATTGTTTTGATATTTTTTCTTTCATTTCAGTATTAATTTGGTGGTTATTTGTGCCAAGATTGCAATAATTTTTCTAGAAGGGTTATTAAAGCTTATAATTAAAACTAATGATAATGAATCACTTCACATGTATTTATGTATCTTCCTATTAAAAAAATGTTTAATGCAAAGATATAAATAGAACCATTTAAAAGAAACTGTGAGAGAAAAAGTTTACTTATGGCTATATATTATATCTTCAAAATTATACTTGCTTTATTGTATCTTCTAAGCCTCTTCGCGCTGGAAAAAAGAAAAACGTTTAAATTATAATTTAAAGATATTTAAGTAAAGGTTCAGTGTATTATTTTAGACTTTTATTACCTTTATGCCAATAAGAGCAATTTGCTTGCAACAGCAATGAGAGAAAAAATACAAGTACCCAAAACTTCATGTTCTTCGAGAAAGTATTTTTCACAAAATTAGCACGCCCTGAAAATTTTTGAAATCATTGTAGCTATCAATAATACTTCAATAGTAAGACATTCTATATTGAAAAATATGAGTTAGATTGCTAAGTTAAAACATTTAAAATCTAAGTTATAACAGCACTTTTTTTTGAACTACAAGTTTTAAATGACTTAAAATTATCGGATTTTCATATACTTAGATGGAGTTCGAGGGGTAGAACTTTTAATTAGTGCAGACAGTAATTCAAGTTGTCTCGCAGTGGACTGATCGTTAAGACACGGTTCCCAGCAGATCACCGAAGTCAAGAATCACTGGCTGCGGGTGGGTGACCACTTGGATCAGTCTGCGTAGGGACCGAGGGTGTGCGGTATTGGTCCTCGTTAAACTGTGCTACCGTAAAGTGCTCGACTTCGCGTCGAGGTCGTTGGGCTACCGAAGCGGGGGTGCCATCCCCTCTGCAAAGGATCAAAATTGTGATGGCATGTCTTCGGATCATCCTCAGGGATGTTTCCCAGACC
>NC_092213.1:50318878-50403477 GCF_043381705.1 Parasteatoda tepidariorum | reverse complement strand
AAAAATATACAGTAACAGCGTAACTGTTAATATTTTCTAAAATCGATTTCACAGCTTTAAAGAGGGATAAATAGCGATTCCGAAACACCTATTAAAAGCCTTTTTTCTTTAATATTTACAAAAGTTTGACCACTTGAAAGTTGACAAACTGAAAAAATGGGTAGACTCGCCCCGGTTTACGGCACAGCAACAACAGTAATTCAAGTTACAAAATCGAACTAAAAAAATATCTGTGTTATTAACTTTACAAGTTTACTAAACCCTGTAAATTTGCTTTCATTATCATAACTATTATTAATAGTTACATTTTCAAATCATTCCATATTGCTAAAAAAAGAGAGCCATTTTTTTTTTTTCGTTATTAAAAACTAAGCTGTGTCAACAAATTTTTTGAACTACAGATTTTGGATGATTTTTGACCCGAAGTAACTCCCATCCTTCTTAATTCATGAGTCAAAAATCTGAGCCGGTCAAAAAAGCAACATATTTATTGAAGGAAAAAAAAAATATTGTATCTTTCCGTAGTTATTTAGTATATTTATGATCTATTTTTTAACCTATAAGTTGTTACTCTTCCAACTTAATAATTCAAATTGGTTTGATAACTTATTTGAGTCATTCTTAATTATTCAGGATGTTGACCTTTAAAATGCTGATTAATTAATATTAACTTAGTTATGAAATCAGAAACGAAACCATGCAGAGAAATACATAGAAATATAAAATTCATAGAAATACTTTCTAAATAAACACACCTCTTTTTAATTCTTTTTGGCGGATCTGCAGAAAAATGCAGTTTTTGTGGATAAACAATTCTTTTTTTGATGACTTGAAAGATATGAGGACAACCGCATTCTGGGAGGTATGGTCAAAATAGTTTTTGTCAAGAGAGTAGTCTAAAATCCCTTTAAAGTTATTTTTATTTTTTATGTGTTTCTAATGAAGAAAAAAAAATTTCGACATTTAACTATGTCGAAATTTTTTTTTCTTCATTAGCTTAATGTATTTATCTAAAGGTAATTCAATAGAAAATCATTTTTAATTTTTCGCTATTATTTAATTTTTAATTAGTTGAAAAATTGTTGTATTGCGAAGTATGCAAATTTTTACATAAATTTTAACTAAGTGACTGTAAATGATAAAAAAAACGAAATTTGTATAAAATCGCTGAAATAGTTTGCGAGTTACAAAATTTCAAAGACAAAACGTAATTGCAAAATTTTTATTCTCAAGAACTATTAGACTGTTTTTCTGTAACTTTGTAATTTTTCTCACTTAAAATTCCATAATTTAAAATGATGCAAAAATTTATATTCCTTACAAACCAACATCTTTTTTGACTATTACTAAATAAAATAATGATAAATAATTATTTAAAAATATTTGTTTTCATGGAATCATCTTTGGATAAACAAATTTTTTAATCGTGCAACAAATTTTCCATTTGATTAAAAGTTTTCCACACATGGAGAAAACGCAAAAAGTAAATTAATGTCGAATTAATTTTCGACCGCTCTCCTCACCGAAGTATCGAGATCATGTTTCTGGCTACGCTTCATATTCTGATAAACACGAATCCACATGCATCCGGGGAAAAAGGATGCTTATCCTTTAATAGTTAGCGCTAATTAATTAACATAAAGATTAACTCCTTAATAAATAAAAATTCGATTATTAGAATAAAAATTTAGCTGGGTGATATCGTTCTTTTTCCCCCCTCACCATGCATACAGCAATAAATTATCCAAAAATTGACTTAGTGTATATTTATATCTTCTAACATTAGAGAATGGAAACACTCCGCGTTCATATTTTCTATAAAAAATTTATTAAAATAATCTTTTAAATTTACACAATTAACTATTGTTGTGGAATAATTTTTTACCTAAAAAAATATTTTCATGAGTCACATTTCTTCAAAAGTTGAAGATAAATTAGAAACCGATATTAAAAAATCGTTTGCTTAATGTGTTAATTCTCTAGCCTAAATATATATATTACTTTTTAATTAAATGCTTTTAGATTATCAATTACTTTTACAACAACGATGTGTTAGGTGTGCAAAATTTGAAAACTGATTTTAGCACAATTTTTCTATATATTTTAGCATTAGGAAACAGCTGTCTTGAAAAAGTTTAAAATTAAATTTATAATAGAATCGTTTGCTTTCACAATCGCACTGGAAACTTTCGAAAGAATGTAAATTTATGGTATGCATGCACCACTGTGCATTGTAAAGTAAAAAAGAAGGTAAAACTGTTTCATTTCCCTCACTGATTAAAAGGAAGCATCTTACCTAATGTTGAACAACGTATAGATTTTTTGTGGTAAATGAAAGAAAACAAATCTAGATACAGATTTTATTAATCGCTGTGAATTTCAGATCATAAATTCTAATTTATATTAGGCAGGTGGTTGAATGACATGTAATTGAGTGAAGAGTTCTGCTGCTATTGACTGATCAAAATGTTTTTATGGAACATCAAAAATTAAGATCATCAAGGTTTTTATTGCCATTTTTGTGTCCAAAATTTAGAAGAATGTAAGTATCTCAAAGTTATGATTACAACTTTCACTTATTAAAAGTTCTTTTCTTAATCGTAATATTTGTATATTATACTTTTAAAAAGTAACGCAATAAGTTCATGTAAGTAAACGCTGTACAATTACTTATTTTCTGCGTTAGATTTCTAATTTTTTTAAGGTCAAAATTCGTGTAGACAATAAGTATATTAACTCGTATGCATTTATTATTTTTCACCCAGACTATTTTAATTAAATTGCTAACCCTCCTGAGGGATTATATTTCCTCCATGTTAACCAACATAGAATTATAATACAGATATTTGTTTTATTTATGAAGTAACTAATAAATACTTTTTGTATAATTTACTTATCGAAATGTGTTCATGTGAACCTTGTGAGCTTTTTTATAACTTAAACTTTGAAAACATTTAGAAATGCGTTCAACTTTAAAATCTTGTTGATAGGTACAATAGAATACATTTCCCTGAATAAAATGAAATAAAAAATATTAAGAACTTTAAATTATATACTTGATAAGGAAATACCGTACTGTAGGTTATTATGGAAGAATCAAAAACCCTTTTCTGTCTAAAATAATGAATATGACCCTTAAATATAAAAGGGAAAAAAATATTTTTCTTCTTTATAGAAATTTGCAAAAGCAAACAAAATTAAAATAATTATAGTTCCCGGCAAAAAATTGTATTTTATTAGTATTATTGGTTATAATTATAATAAAAGCCTGATTGTTTAGTCTTAGAGGAATTATACGATTTTTACTATTGCTATGACTTTTGAGTAACACCAAGAATTAAAGTTAAGCTTATTGTCCCAAATTAATCTTAACTATTCCAAAAATAAAAGTTTTGCCGTAATTTATATATCTATCATCTATTATATATTGTTATTAATGTTTTCCAATTGAAAGGAATGAAAAATGTTTACGTGTGCAATGCGACAAAAGTCAAACTTCAAATAATATTAGGGGGACAGGAAAGTAATGTCGTTTCGGTGCATTTGATATTTGTTATCAAGATTTTATTTTTAATCAATGATGTATTCACCCTTATTAGCAACAACCTTCCAATGCTGGATCGAAAAAAATTAACGGATTTTTAAGACTAACGAAAATTTAATACTCCGAACGATATTACTTCCCGGTCCCCCTAATACTTACTGCTTAATTATTCCTAGAAATCACAGTGTCTATGTATGATTCAAAGGATTAGTCACTTCACAACTATCCATCTCAAACATAGACTAAGAATTGAAAAAACAAAACAATGAAACAAACAAACAAAAAACAATTACTGCCGTAAAATGAGCTATAAAGAGAATATAAGTTTATTTTTGTATGACACGAAATGAAAAACGTCATCACTTTCGTACTAATGTTCCTTAATATTCATCGAAACTTCCAACTCGCCATTGTTTTTTGTAAATAAAATAATCCGTCTTTTTTTTTTTTTTTTCATTTTACGTCTGACAGATAAAAAAATATTTTCCCCTTATTAATCCACCCTTGAACAGCTTACTTTTATAAAATTTTATTTAATTAGTTTCTTCCTTTTAATTTTGTGAGTATTGTTTTTTTTATTTTTGTATAAAACTAATGGAAAGTGTTTGTGCGTTTTTGCACAACATGTTAGAAAACAGTACTAATCTAGATGGCAATATCAGCTTCGCAAATACATGCAAATGCATAATTATACTTACAAAAAAAAACTCATATATAACTTCTACTAACTAACTCATATATAACTTATATTACTTCTCTCATATATTCTTCTCATATATAACTCATATATAACTGTTAGACGGTCTTGGGATTGATTTCATTTGATTCAGAGGAGCATATAAAAAAAAAACTATGTTAGAAACCTTGGCCAAAGGATACTCTGTTCGCCAAGCTAGAAACAATACTTCATATGTTTGAATAGTTGTATATAAGTTTCCTATCTCGTTTCTTTTCCCTCCCGCCAAACATGACTCGCGAAATTGTACTATGAGGAGGGTACTTAAGAGATTTCCGCAAATTTGCATGATTGTTTTTTTTATGAACATTTAAAAACCTATTTGTACCTACCTACTGTACTAATAGTGTGATTGGACTGTGAAGCTGACATGAAATACGGTAATTTTACTGCAGATTTATTATTAAAAGTTATTGGCTTTTCTGGTTAGTTCAATTTATAAAGTTTTTAAATCCGGAATTTTTTAAATACTTTGTTCATTTGTTTTAGAAGTTTTTAAATTAAAAGATAATTGATAGATGATTTTAAATCTTTGTTTTACTTCAGAAAAGTTAGACGCGATTGAGTACTTCTTTCAGTTATATAAGATTGACTCCTAGAAATTTTGGAACCAATAAATATCTCAGCTCATGCGCAAGGGCGCCGGCAGAAAAATATAAAAGGGGGTATAACCCTCTAACAAACCACCCCTCCCCCTCCANCCCCCCCCCCCCAAAAAAAAAGAAAAATTAAAAATATTCTGCTATTACATTTTGTTTTGTTATAACATATACTTTCATCTGATAATTTTTTTTCAAGATACATTTCTTCATTGTTAACAAGATATTTTAAAAAAAGTACGAAATATGGAGGAATAATGAAAATTCTTATGAATTCCTCGAATACATCGATTTAGTTATTGAGGCCACACTGTTTTATCTAGCGGTAGCGGAAGCGATCAAAATTGGTCTAACTCTTCCAGCTACTACGTGCACTATTGAACCCACTTTTAGTACAATGCGACGCATCAAAATATGGAATAGGTCTACAATGTCTCACAAGAGATTAAGTAGTTTGTGCATGCTCAGTGTGCATTGGAGAAGAATCAAGGATGACTCAGAATTCATTGAAAAATTTATAAACAGATTTGGACAGCTAACAAGACGATTACAATTCTTGTTTGATTAAACAATTTTTTAATTGTTACGTATCAATAATTACTTAATTATTTGGTTTTGAATAAAAATATTTTTAAAAAAAAATTTATACTCTATAATTGTTTATAAAGAAAGCCAGGGGGGTGCAAGTGCACCCCCTTGCACTCCGCTGCCTGCCCCCTTGCTCATGCGATATATATATTTTTTTTTAATTTTGTTATAAAATAATACAAAAAGAACAAACCTAGTTTTCTTTACTAAAACACAAAAATTATGAAATATTTTATTATGCCCTGTGCGCTGTTTACAATGATAAGAGAACTAGTCTTTGTCAGTAGTCTTATGTACTAAATAAACAAAATGATTCACTTTATCTTCGTATTCTACGTATTGATCTTCGTATTCTTCATTTATGATGTCTCTAAGCTTTTCCCAATCTTTTCCAAAAGTGATGTCAATTCGGTCATAGTAACAGCCGCATTCTTTTTCCTCTAAATCACACGAACAACCTTTTGGAGGGCAGCAATGTTTTGGCCCTTCCCCTAACATGAGCTTCGAGCAGCTTTCATCCTCCTTTGCACATTTCCTGAAAAGATAATACAAAGATCTACATTGTTATTAGTTTCAATTGCTAATTGAAGGGGTAAGGATAGTTAAAGAAAGATGCATATATATATTTTTAAAATTATATATAGTTTCATTTAACAAGTTCATTTGCTTTGCAAAGTTATCGAAAACCGCCAGATGTTAGATTGACGACTAGAGGATTCATCTCTGGGGTTATATAATATCAGCACAGAGATTGGTTAAAGACAGGAGCAGTATACAAATTAGCCAGTTTTTGTTTACGAGGTGGTCACAAACACTCAGGGGAGGAAGAAAAAAATTGAAACTTTGCCCTTATTTTACCAGGCAGGTTTCATTGATTATCTTAGATTTTTGTTACCGGTAGCATAAATTTTATAATTAACTTTTCAGTTATGCCATATTCTTATGCAAAAAATATACTTCAAAACACTTAAAATAGCTTTTTGAACAGAAAGTAAAGAACTTTTAACCCATGGGAATATTCCCTGCTTAGGAGTTGTAATTGTCCTAACTTTTTTTTTAATCAAAAATTGTTTTATTCTGATTTTGAACTGCTTGATCTGATTTTCCTTTTATCATCTGTCCTAAGTACCAACAATATAGTTGTCCTAAATATCAACTATATATATAGTTTGTAACAGGATTTAACATCCTAAAACTCAAAAAGGAAATACCCTTAAATGAAATAACGTACGAAGTGGAGACACTGACATACATGGCAGATTCGTCTTTAGGGTATTGCCTCCACTTTAATTTCATTTTACTGTTTTTTTCTTTTGGATTTTCAAGGCGTTGCATCCTGTTACAAACTTCTAAGCATCTCCTATAGTGGTATAACAAGTTAATATTTAGTATGTTTTTTGGATTTCTTTTATTGTGGTAATCCTTTCAGTTCTGTTATGAGGTAATAACTTATTTTGTTTTATTTCATCTCAAAAAATTTTTCTTCGGATTCTATCCTCGATAGATCTATGATAATAAATTCTTAAAAAAAAGTTTACTTAATACTAAATGTATCTTTTAAATTATACTTGCTCAATATTTTCTTCTAGTTCTCTCCCCTCTGAAAAAAAAAGAAACTGGTAGTTATTTTTTTAAGTTAGGTATTGTTCGCATTATTTTAAAAAAGTTTTTTCTTTACCTTTATGCCAGTAAGAGCAACTAACTGATGCTAACAAAAGGAGTAGAAAGAATCCAATAGCACCAAACTTCATGTTCTTCGAAAAAATATTTTTCACGAAATTCAATCTGAAAATTTCTGCATCATAGCTATCATTAATACGTCAATAAGAAATTATTCCATATTGAAAAATATGCGTTAGATACTGTTATTTCTATTCTTAAAAACTTAGTTATAACACACTTTTCGAGCAAGTTTTTAATGACTTTTAACTTAAAATGATCGGATTTTCACATAGTACTTAGGTAAAATACGAATGATTTAAGGGCTAGCATTTAAATATGCTAATTAATTAGTGAAGACAGTATTTTAAGTTACAAAATCGTACGAAATATTTCTTTTCTCATAATATTCTGCTTTCATTTTTTCCACAAGGAATATTTCTGAATTAACTTATAAATTTTTCACAATTTACTAACCATTGCTAAGGAATAATCTCTCATCCAAGAAAATATTTTGGAAAGGCCAATTTTTTCCGTCACAAAAGTTAAAAATAAATTCGAAAGTGATTCCAAAATACCATTTGCTTAAAAATTTGCGTTTCTTTTTCTCACTTAAATCTATTATTTTTTTAGTTAAATAAGATACAATAGCAACATATCCTACACGTGAAATGTTTGAGTTACTATAAAAGCTATTTATAGCACAATTTTTGTAGATTTAAAAGCATACAAATATTTCTATATTGTGAAGTAGATTATATAGAATATAGAATTTTTCTGTGTTTAATTCTTTAGGAAATTGCAATATTGGAAGAAAATTATAAAAATTTATTATAAAAATTTATTATAAAAATTAAATATATAATTTATTATTTAAGATGTAGAATCATTTGCTTTTGCAATTCTTTTTGATAAAATGGAAGCTTATTGTATGGATGCACCACAGTGCATTGTAGATTTAAACAAAGTAAAAATATTTTACTTCTCACTGTGTTTAAAAAGAATCATCTTACCTATGTTGAAAAACGTATGGATTTTTTTGATGCAAATGAAAGGATAATTTCAGATGTGGATTTTATTCATCGCTAGAATTTCAGAGCATAAATTGGAATGTTTAACAGGTGTATTTGTAGCTTGAGTGACGATGGAGGAAAAGATCTGTAGCTATTGTTTGGTTTAAATTGTTTTTATGTAACATTTGAAAGAATTTATTATATGAAATTCCCAAAGGTTTTTAATCTTAGTTTTGAATCCAAAATTTAAAAGAATACAAATATTTCTATATTGTGAAGTAGATTACATAGAATTCTTTTTTATTTGTTATTTATGCTTTTAAGAAGTTGTACATATATTAAGTTCATGTAAGTAAACGTTCTATAATTACGTATTTATTTATTTTATTGCTTAAATTTGAAAGAAAACGTATCTTTATTTACGAATTCGAAGAAGCATTCAAAATGAAAATATGTCGCAAAGGCTCTTGACGAAATTATTCCTATCATTAATTCATTATTACTATTTTTATGAAACTTAAGCCTCAAGGAGGGTGGATAAGATTTAAAACTATGGCACTAGTAGTACATCATTTACGTCGCACTAAAGCTGTACAATAGGCTATTAATGGCGACGGTCTGGGAAGCATCCCTGATGAAGATGATCCGAAGACACGCAATCATCATTTTGATCCTCTGCGAAAAGGATGGCTCCGGCACATAGGTGGCCCAGTGAATCGCGGGCGAAGCCGAGTTCTTTACAGTTGAACAATTTAATGATTTCTGATACCGCGCACCCTCCATCCCTTCGCATTCCCGGGCTGAATGTTCTTATATATCAGAACAGAAAATCCCCAAAACTAATTGAAAAAACCGTTTCATTCCAACTTGTTTAGAGGGATATTAATATATACTTGACGATCAATTTTTTTTTTTAAAGTCATGACATACATACTGATATTTTGTTTTAAACTCGTGTAAATATAAATAGTGGGGAATAGTTTATAATTAAGAATAGTTAAAGCTTTTCATGAGGAATAGTGAAATCATGAAAAACTTTTAAAAATGATTTTATTACCAGTTTTTTTTTCCCTACCCTGTCGCTGGCTTATCGAAATGGTCTGTCACCCGCTCATTGACAGCCAGTGATGCTTGACTTTAGTGGTTTATTCCAATATGCCATAGGAGGAACATCAGAAAAATAAAACTGAATTAATGGATCCTAACTCATTACTTACAAACATATGCTCCCCTCCTCCCGAAAAATAAATACACGCTTGAGTAATAAATTCGAACAAGTATTGTAAAGCTCAGTGTAATCGAAAAAAAAACTTTTTTTGTTTTTTGTTTTGTACCATTTTTGTATCACACAAAAATTAATGCTTAAACTTCACAAAGTGAAATAAATATGATCTAGATTATTTAAACTCGATTCTTAGAGACAAAAAACATTAATACAGCTGAAACTCTAAAGTAAGACAACGAAAGTTAGGAAATATTTTTTTAATTTATTTTGTGGTAAATTACATAGTTGATTCAGTGATTGCAGTTGCGTTCTGCATCAACCAATGATTACAAATTATTCACAAACACATGCTACAAGCTAATTTTGTTATTGCGCTGTAATGGATTCTTTTTAAAATCGAACATTCAATGGTAGTTATTTCACGGCATCAAGGATTACATTCCAATCTTTTCCAAAAGTGACGTCAATGCGATCCTCAAAGCAGTAGCATTCTCTGGAGGCAGGATCGCAGGAGCAACCTTTTGAATCACAGCAATGCTGTGGTCCATTGCCCAGATTCAGTTTAGAACATTGTTTATTTTCTTCTGCACATTCCCTGTCAAAAAAAATTCAAATATCAAGACGTTATAAGGAATTATATGTTAGACTCAAAAGCAATAATAATATTAGAATTAAAATAAGAGTGAACATCATTGGGAATAAACTCTGTAGTGTGTCTATCGCTACAAAAATACAATTCCAATTAACAAGTATATAAGATATGTTTAGTCGATTCTGTGTTGGGTACCTTTTCATAGATGAAGGTTGACATTGTCGAAAATTCCTCTCCCCACATTGGTAACCCGGACGTGATATAAACACGCCAACCTTGACAGAAACGCCCACTTTGATTTGAACACGCCTACTTCAATGGATTCCTCCATTGAACAGTTGACTTGTGACTAGGACTGGGCGATATTAGAAATTATATATCGTGATANAAAAACATTAATACAGCTGAAACTCTAAAGTAAGACAACGAAAGTTAGGAAATATTTTTTTAATTTATTTTGTGGTAAATTACATAGTTGATTCAGTGATTTGCAGTTGCGTTCTGCATCAACCAATGATTACAAATTATTCACAAACACATGCTACAAGCTAATTGCGCTGTAATGGATTTTTTTTAAAATCGAACATTCAATGGTAGTTATTTCACGGCATCAAGGATTACATTCCAATCTCTTCCAAAAGTGACGTCAATGCGATCCTCAAAGCAGTAGCATTCTCTGGAGGCGGGATCGCATGAGCAACCTTTTGTATCACAGCAATGCTGTGGTCCATTGCCCAGACTAAGTTTAGAACATTGTTTGTTTTCTTCTGCACATTCCCTGTCAAAAAATTTTCAGATATCGGGAAGTTACAAGGAATAATGATATTAAAGTCAAAAACAATAATAATATTAGAATTAAAATAAAAATGAACATCACTGGGAATAAACTCTGTAGTGTGTCTGTCACTAAAAAAATACAATTCCAATTCATTAGTATATAAGATATGTTAAGTCAATACTATGTTGGGATACCTTTTCATGGATGAAGGTTGACATTGTCGATAACTCCTTTCCCCACATTGGTGACCCGGACGTGATATGAACACGCCTACCTTGACAGAAACGCCCACTTCGATTTGAACACGCCTACTTCAATGGATTCCTCCACTGAACAGTTGACTTGTGACTGTAACATTATTCTGGCGGCGTTGCTACCTAGTCAAGATCACACACAACGTCGGCTGTGTACACTCAACTGCTAATGGCAACACAGGAGCTACCACGATCAGCACTCAAAGATACGGTGGTCTTAATACCGCTCTCCCGGATTCTCACAAAACAGCAATGAATCAACTAGTGGCATCCATTCATCGAATTGTATCACAGCTATTATTCTAGGGGGAAATACTGTAGTGTCTACCACTATAAAAATACAATTCCAATTCACTAGTATATAACTAGAATACATGTTGGGGTATCTTTTCATAGATGAAGGTTAACTTTGTCGATAACTTAAATTCAACCCCACAAATTTAAAAAAAAATTAATCGAATTACTTAAGGAGAAGTTAACTTAAAAAATTTATATCAAACAAAGAATGCCCTGGAATTCTTGAAAGATTTGAAATTTGAGCCTCATGTGCGAAAACATGCTGTCATTGAAAAAAAGGTTGTTGACAATTCGAGATTATTTAAAATAGTAACTTTTCAAACAGCTTTTGTGAATTTTAAGCCTTGGATGTTTGAAATATTTTTTGATATTTTGTTTTTAAATCTATTTACTTTTGCTTTCGTCGTTCTTCAAAAGCGTAAATGAATCTTTCAATAATGATTGCAATAACGCAAAGCGATGTTTAAGAAAGAAAATAAAGTATTTTTAAATTTTTTACGAAACATTAAAAATAAATACTTCTAAAATAATATGAGTTAACATTTATTTCTGATAAATACTTCAGCTGCAAGACAATTTATAAAGTAGCTAATAAAAGAAAAATCACAGTAATAGTTTAATGAAAATATTAAGCATTGCTTACCCTCTTTCTTCAGCCAAAGATTCGCTTGCTGAAAAAAAATGATAAAAAATTCATTAGTGTTAGTTCTTTTTGTATCATAAATAAAAACACAGAACTAAATACTATATTAATATCTATTACTTACCACTTAATATATTTGAACAATCTGCAATTATCAGTAAGGAAAACACAATAATCGCAATTCTGGGTCGATTCATACCTCTTCAAAAAAAGAAAATTTTCTTTTGTAAGTGCTGTCTGAAAATATCAGGAATAAATAAAAATTTAATAGCATGAGTTAAAAAAGAATTAATGCAGAAATTCACGATATTTTTGAGGCCCAAAATCAAAGTTTCCCAAAGCAAACTCGTGACCCGAGGATTTATTTTAAAATTAACTCTGTTTATTATGCATTTATTAGTGCGTAAATTAAAACAAACATTTGTCCTTTCAAAAAAAAAAAAAAAACAGGTGGAAAAGTGCGAGTTATCCGAGTTACCTTTAAAATAATACAGCGCTAATTATAATAGGAATCATAAATAATTTAATTGTGTCAAGAAAATGAAGAGCCCCATTTTTTAAAAAAAATGTTCAGGAAAGCGTTTTTGTTAAAAGAAAAGAAAGAAAAAGCATTTTCTCCGATTTTCTTGTAGGCAATAAGACTTCTCCGTAATTCAGTGAAATCTAGCAGAAAGTTGTATTTAGAAAGAATATTAAAGAATATTTCCGTTCATTTATATTATTGGAAAACCAAGACAGCATTTCCCATTCCTACTGCGTGCTAAGTACCAAATACTTCAATGTTAAAAAACAAGTTGTTTTAATTTTTATTTTCTGAAAAGCTTTGGTGTTTCTCCCCAGAATTCTCGATACGTTTACAGTTTGAGTTATGACATACAGTTTGAGACTTCTTGGAGCGTTGGAACGTATGTTAAGTTAGAATTTGAAAATACTCAAACTTTCAATTTTATAAAAAGGTATTTTAGTCTACTACAAACACAGAAAAAATTAATTTTTTTTTGACAAAACTCCTCATTTAATTAATAACGATATTATTTAACAAAAGAGAAAATGCTTTATAAATAGCCTATTAATATTTGCAAACTCTTCAACATGTAAACTTACCTTTTCATTACTTTTTAATCTAAACGTGATTTTAATTAATAGAACAAGTCAGATACCGTGTTAGTTCATACTGGTTGTCCTAAAATGACCCTCGATTTCAAAAATCAATTAAAGAATATAAAAATAAATAGAAGTATAATTCATAATTAATTAGAAAGTTCATCGACTGATGGCAATACTGACTTAAAAACTTTGGGGCAGTGTTTTCTGCTACAAGTCAAACCATTCTCTATGTAATATTTCTGCGAGCGTCTGTTAATTTCGTCTTCAAACAGCATCACGGAGTTGCTACAAATACTAGTTCAGGTAAACCATCCAGGAAGGAACACGAGCCAGTGAAGGAACATTTCATATATATTGATTAAAAATAAGATTTTGAAAGTTTTTCTTTATATTGATTGGTAACAATAGCTTATTTCTAAGCAATAGGAAGTCATTTAACAACGTATTGGATTACCTGATCACATAGTGTTCTCTGGAAAAAAAGTTTGAATTTGTTATTATCTGTGCAACATCTTGTTTCTTTGATAAAATTATAAGGTGAGTGCTTGTATTTATCTGCTTAAAGTGGAATTAATTGTATGTAGTAGTTTTATTTTTCTCCCTGTGAAAAAGAGAATTCAAAATATAGTTATTGAAGTTACGATTTATTTATTTTAAGCATCATAGCATAAGCAAGTACTGAGATAAGGGGTGTTTATTTACTGGATTACCAAACGAAGAAAAACCAGTGAAGGAACAAGCGTTCCTTTACTGGGTTTTTTCTAAATTAATGAAAATAAAAGAAAAACTTAAATTTTCTTGTACCTTTAGTGATGTTATGCAGCAAAAGTATGTTAAAAATACAAAACACAACTTCTAACCAGTGAGGGAACAGGCATGTTTCTTTACTGAACATAGATTTCCCAGTGAATGAACAGTATGTGTTAATATGTTGACACTTTACTTTTCAATTCATGATTACAAAAAAAGTTAACATTTTCCTAATATTTGTATGTTATAATTTCAAGAATAGGCTTGTTTTTAGATATTTGTATGGCTTATAAATTCATAAAGAGCATTAAAAAATAACCAAAATTAAGTGTTCCTTTGCTCGGAAATTTTGTGCTCATTCACTGGTAAGAGCTGTTCCTTCACTTGGTCTTCTTACTACTTGTTATTTGAACCTCCAAAACTTTAAAACAATATTATGTAAGTTCTCTACAATTTTTTTTACATAATTTGCAATTAGTAACAAATATGTTGACGCTGTCATTTAACTAAAATTACGAATTTTGAAATTATTATGATTTCTTAAAATTCGGTCTTTTTTTAACATACAATATTAAGATGTATGCATAAGATGTTATGATCAAGCAACTAGTGTGCTCGGAGATTAATTTTTGACATCAAATACAAACATATTAGTATTTTCTATTGATCGCATTTCTTTGTGATTATTTTGCTAATTCCAATTCTGATTTTGTTTCTCTGTCACCGCACTCCATAAAGAAGCACTGATATAGCTCATTAATAAATAAATTTATCGAATATTGATAATGACACTACAGTCATCAATTCACATTTATAAATATGTCACATATTTATATAAGTCAAAAGCATAATATTATTCGTTATTTACTACATGAAAAAGAAAATATGTTTAGCCTACTTATTTTTTTTAATTTAAAAGTTGCTTTATTATTCACATTATTACCGACAAATTAATAAAGCTTTAACGATAACCAAAGAAAAGTAACTTTCTTACCGTTTTCTTCTTACATATGTCTCGAATTTTTTTATAAAAACTTCTCTTATATGTCAAATAAGGTTAGATAATTATCATTGTCCTTTCAATATGAAATATATAACATAAAAACAAGTATGAAGGGCAGCTGTGATTTTATTTTGATTGACATTGAGTTACTGGGATCTGTAAAAAAAACTTATTATTTTATACAATGTGAACATTTAACGAGCATATGAATAGAAAAAATATATAAAATTTAAAAGAAAAATTTCTGTTGCTTTCTGTGCAAGGTTAGATACTAAAAATATGAAGTTTCGCTAAAATTTTATTTCTTTAGCTAAAAACAAAATTCACATTTGGAAAAGAAAAAATATACGTTTGAAGTGCTACGCTGTTATGAACTGACAAAGCCAAGTGTAAAAAAATGTCTGACTATGACTAATGACTAAAAATGACTAATTTTAAACAATAAAATAAACTTAAAACCCCTGCATACATCAATATTTAAAAAAAATTTAATCATATTTTTTTGTAAAATCCAATTAAAATAACAAAGCAACATTTTCTACAGATTTTATCTATCTTGACATACAGTGCTGGAAAAAGTGTCACTTAAGAAAAAGTGATAAAACATAAGATAAAATAAATTCTATGGTTTTATTTTATTATTATGACACAATAAAATCAAAAGCAAAATGAAATTAATGGCAGAATACATAACACATTACTTTGTTTGTTATAATAAGATTTCACCACAAATATGTTGGAAAAAAGTATAAAGCTGGTAGAATTACTACTTCAGTAATCAACGTGAGATCCTTTGTGCGACTTGCTCTTGAATTATCGACAAGATCTGTAAATGTCTCTTACTGATATGCCCCAAAGATTTTCTACCGGATTCAGATCTGGGTTACGAGATGGTCAATCAAGCAGGGGTTCAACCTCATTTGCTTTTATCCAGAATTTAGTTGAATATGAAGTATGGGACAGCCACATTGTCCTGTTGGACATTTTTACGTTTTTAATCTCGACTTCCTCACTATTTACAGGGGGAAATCAGATGAAGTGTTTGTTTATTTTTTCTTCACTAAAATATTATTTATTGACACCTAATCGGCATATTCTTAATTTCCTAGTTTGCATGTTTTCATTTTTCACAAGGATTCTAAGTTGCACATTAACGACGATCATTGCGAATTACCCACAGTAAGGGTCTTTTAGTGTAACATAGGATTTTTATTGTTTTTGTGTAAGGTATAAATGAATATTTTTTACAGAAATTGGGGAAGGGGAAATTTTAGAATTCAAAATTAGAGATGATAATTAACAATAACAATAATAATGTTGCGTTGTTGACATTTGCATGACGTATACAATGTACGTATACATTTGTATGAACGTGCCTGCAGCACGAACCGACGTTAGTATGAAAGCGCACATGGGAACCTCTGCACAGATTAATACTGTATGACGTATAGTAACCTTGTAAAAATAATAGGAAACTAGGATAAATAATCTCTGAGATTGATGGGACAAAATTGCAATCCTCAATACGTCTTCGTTACCTCTCCAAAGGTTCACTTTTCAATAATCGTATCAACACACGAAACACGTTTTACAACACAAAAAACTCGTTGGAAGTCTAAAAAGGAAATGATAGCTTAGCTCAGTATAAAATGAATAATCCCGAGAAACTGAAACGGTAAGACATACTTGATAATATAACAACTTAATTCGCTTCGAAACTTAAAAGGTGGAAATAATCAAAAGCAATATGGGGAACTTTGAGAATGGGCACCATTTCAGAATGCGCGAAACATGTTGTTTTCATCCACCTTTTTAATTTTTGAAATAAAGGGTTGTTATGTAATCAAGTTCTGTATTGTCGCTGTTTCCTCCCCCCCCCCAATAAATGACGTGAAACTCTTATATTTAAAAAAAAATTATTTATGTAACTCAAATTAAATTGCATGCTTTAACTTTTAACACAAAAATATCAGCCTTTTTTTATGGAAAAGTCTAATATTTTGTCTATTGAAAGAACTTCCCTCGCGCAAAGTCTAAGGCTGCGTCTGCTGCTAAGGAAACAAGAAATAACGCCTTTCAAAGAGAGGAGCTTCTTTCTGACCAGATTTTCTTCCTCTTTACCTGGCTTAAATAATGACCCAATACTTGAAATAGTTAAACCTCGTAACCATAGTTACCGCTACTACTCTAGATGAATGTCTAGGGGAGTTCTTTAGATAGACAAACTATAGAATACTTTATTATGACAAAATTTTTTTCAAGTCAAAATTTAATCATAAGTTCTTTCTTGTAAATATTGTATCATTACATACTAATTAATGATAATAGTATCATTGCATACTAATAAGCCATTGAAATCACCTCTACCATCGAAATTTAATTTCATATTCCTCTAATTCTAATATTTTATCTTTAAGTTTCTTGAAGTAGTATTTGTTAATAAAGAAACATTCGAGTTAACGAGCAGGCCATTTTCAGTAAAATTGCTTCAGTAATCTAAGTCAGTGTTCCCCAACCCCCGGTCCGAATGGTACGGGGCCACCCATTTCATTGAAACTGAATTTAAATTCCTAGGTTTATACCAAAAATTAAAAATATATGTGTTCCATTATTTTATTTATTTAAAAAAGGAGGCTCCCGAAGGTAGTGACATAAATTTTTTAACATTTTAAAACGATCACCCCCAGTTGGAACCGTCTCATTCCAAAGAAACAAGCTCAGGGTTCCCATTTATTTAATGTTCTAGTAAATTAAAATGTTAAATCACTTTATATTTATTTTTTGGTGTAACTGTATTTTATTTTGAAGGCGTGTTTAAATACAATTAAATTAAAATTAATAAATCACAATAATCTAAAATATAAACAATCAACGTCCACACCCCCTCCTACGGGCCGCGGTAAAATTATCAAACGTTGACAGGTCTGCAGTGATAAAAAGATTGGGGAACACAGATCTAAGTGATCCAACAATTATTCCAAAAGTTTATCTTTAATATTTTAATTTTAAACTGTAATTGCAATATGAAGATAAAAAAATGCAAACACTTTAAATATATAAAAGAATGAACGTTATATATTATATTACATAGGATTTCCTTTGTTTTAGTGTAAGGTGTAAACGCTAATTTTTACGGAAATCGGGGAAGGGGGAGAGAAGTTTTAAAGCTATAAAAAATTCACAAACAAAAACGGTACGCTGTTGACATTTGTATGACCTATAGCAGGGAAGGCGAACCAATGGCACGTGTGCCATTGATGGCACGCGTCACAATATTTTGGGCACGAATCCCATCAAGAAGTTTTAATTGTAAGTCCAATGAAAGGCAGAAATAAACAGTCGACGTCTATGATTAAATATGTTGGCAAAATTGCCATACGAGTGCGGCAAGTTACTAATATCATTGCTCGGCTTAGTAAACCTTTTCAAGCGGGAGAGTTTTTGAAGGAAGCCTGGTTAGCATGCGTGCTATCACTTTTTGATGATTTCGATAATAAAGATAGGATAATTCAGCTTATCAAATATTCTTCTCTATCTAGAAACACAATAAAATAAAGAATCTTTAAACTGGACGGAAATATAAGGATCAACAAAAAATTGGCATTAACTCCATTCTTTTTATATCCCTATGTCTTGACAAAAACACTGACGTCACTAAATCTTCACGTTTAGCTGTTTTTGCTCGATACTGCGTAGGAAACGTCATTAAAGAAGAATTTATTGTGATAACATTCGTTGCTAACAGCTACAAAGGGCATTGATATTTGTACGGCTGCTGAAAATTCACTTATTAACAAAGACATTGATTTGGAAAAAATTGTTTCAGTAACAACTGATGGTACTCCAGGTGCAGTGAACAAGAAGTATGGTTTCATAAGTTTATTTCAAACAGACGCATGACAATCGATTTTTGAATTCCACTGCATCATTCACCAACAAGCCTTGTGTAAGACTGATTTAACATCTCTTGATAATGTAATGGCGGTAGTCACAAAAATAGTCAACCTCATTTCTTCGCAGGCTTTAATTAAGCGAAAGTTTGATGCTATGTTGGATGAAGTCAATTCGGTGTATAATGGCTTACTAGTGTATAACAATGTTCGCTGGTTGAGCCGCGGGAACGTACTTGGAAGAAATCAGACTGTTTCTGCAAAATGAGGAAGAAATTGAACAATACCCGCACTTGTTGGATATTATGTGGCTTTCAAAATTGATGCTTTTTACAGACATATGCCAACGTTTCAATGAATTTAGTGTGAAGCTTTAAGGCACAAATAAAATAATTGTCGTCATGATAGATCTTATTCGCGCTTTTGACGCTAAACTGCATGTTTTCAGGAGCGATATTAATACAAGAAACGACAAGTATTTTCCAAATTTGAAAAAAAAATATGAACGATTTAGATATACACGAGAAACCAGGTGAAGAAACCGTCACTGAAGAATTTATTTCTGTAATTGATTCTTCAATCAATGAAGTTTCAGAGATATTTTGTCAGTTCAAGGAATTGTTGGAAACACTCAAGTTTATTATGTACCCCGATATAAGTGAAAATGCCAATAACAAAATTTTGGAAACATGGAACTCATTACCAAACACATGTAACTGCTTGAAGGAGCTGGCTCGTGCTATTTTAATCATATTTTCATCTACCTATGCCTGCGAATCATTATTTTCTGAGATGAATAACATTAAAGACTCTCTTAGAAACCGTTTGACAGATGACTCCAGTTCAGCATGCATTCGCTTAAACTAACATCTTAGAACCGTAATATAAATTATTTGTCATCTAATTTGCAATAACAGAAGTCAAACTGATGTTACTTTAAATTGAATTACGTGTATAACTGTGACATTGCAAAATTTTCTTGTTTTTTTTTTGTTGTAAATAAAGAGTTTTGAATAGATAGTATTTAGTATTATTATTTTCCCCGTAACCACGAAGTCAAAACTATTTGACGGCACGTCTATGACCTCATTAAACATTTTTTTGGAAAAAATGGCACGTTGATACATAAAGGTTCGCCACCCCTGACCTATAGCAGCCTCGTAAAAACAAAAGGAAACTCGGATAAATCGTATCTGAATTGAGTGATGGAATGAATTCGATTTTTTTTCGAAACTATTTTTCTAGAAAACATGGTTGAAATTCGGAGATTTATTTTGTATAGTGAATGCTACACAATTCCCGATAGGTTGTTGTTACTTCTCTAAATTTAAAAGTCGTTTTGAACTCACTAAAAACTCGTTCGAAGTCAAGATAGGAAATAGAAGCTAAGTTCAGTATAAAATGAATAATCTCAAGAAACTGACACGGTACGACATACTTAATAGATATTGTAAAAACTTCATTCACTTCAAAAATTATAAAGGTGGAATTCGAAAGTAATATGGTGAGCCTAGACAATGGGCAGTATTTTCGAACACACGAAACATGCCGATTTTCACCACCTTTATAATTTTTGGAACAAATGGAGTTGTTACGTAATCAAGTTCTGTATTGTCTATGTTTTCCCCCATTAAAAGACGTGTGACTCCTCTATTTAAAAAACTTCTAACTCAAATCCAATTGCAGGGTTTAATTTTTTTCGGGCACAAAAAAATCATCATTTTTGTTGAAGAAGCCAGTTGAATACTTTATTACTTTTATGTTTAACGAAGAATTTTCCTGTCTAAATTGATTTGTAAATTTTTCTTGTAAATGCTGTACAGTACAGTAGTATCATTACTAACTAATTGGGTATTGAAATCACTCCTTCGATTGAAGCTATTAGAATTAAATTTCAGATTTCTCTAATACCTTTGAGTATTCGAAAGTGGTATCTGTTAATAAAAAAAACATTCAGGAATTAACGAGGCAGATGATTTTCAAATAAAATTGCTTCAGTAATCAAAGAGACATGCAACAATTATTTCAAAAACGTATCTTTATTTCAATTTCAATCTATAATTGCAGAGTTTGTGGATAAAAAAAAAACAATTTAACTACTTTCCAAGTTTGTCCCAAAAGTAATTGGATGCGTCTTTGAAAAGCTGAGATGGCGCTGTCCACGAACAGTCACAATTGCCGTATATCATGTTGCAGGCACAAATTCTCGGTTCACAACAATGCCTTGGACCATGACCACGTGAACCTATTCTGCAAGACTCCCCCGCTTTAGCACACTTTCTGAAATGAAAGCCAAAAGTAATTATTGATAAAAAATTTTATTCATAATTATAACACAGGGGTTTCCAATTTACATGAGGCCGGGGGCCACAATTAAAAACACAAATAAAATGGCGGGCCGCAACTTTATCAAATAAATTTAATATAGGACTCTTTTATGTTTGAAGGAACATTAAATATTACTGTCAGATTTTTACCAAGTTGTACAAAACTAAACTATTGAATTGCAAATTAAAATACGAAGTAGATTTTTAAAAACATTTAATTGCATGTGAAATTAATTTGCTACAATAACTTTAATGCGCACCTATGTATTAAACAATTAATATGCAACAGATATCTAATTGTTAAGATATAAAACTTTTAATAGGTTGGTATTAAAACTTACAAAGTAGCACACAAAATGTTCAATGACGAAATTGAGGCTTGCTGCAACCACCAGAGAATAGATAGTTACATTTTAAATTTAAAATTTACAAATGTGTGTGTAAATATTTTCGTCCAAAATGAGTGGTTTCAAAAGGCTAAATCGGAGAATTTCTTCGAGAAAATTTCTGATACACACATGCTAAATTATATTCACAAAATACAAAAAAATGAAATAAAAAAGAGCAACATACACGATTATTTTTGTATTTGAGTAAATATTTTCTTGGATGCAAAACCTGAGAAGTAATTTTTTTTTTTGCACCGTTGATATGATAAACTTCACAGAAACGAAGAAATTAGGTTTTTATTAACGAGAAAAGTATTTTAAATCCATATAGATTTTTCACGAAAATTGTCCGCAAAAAAATGACAACTAATATATTTTAGTTCGCGGGCCGCCGGTTGGAAACCACTGTTATAACAAGTTATTCATAATTATAACATGTATTGAACCATCGGTGGACCCATCAATGAGTTCACTATACTGAATACTTCACTATAACAACAACAATAATAATAATAATAAATCTACATATATAAAAATGAATGTTTGTTTGTCTTACTGTGTGTGTGTCTTAAACAGACTCCTGAACCATCAGATCGAAAGCGATAAAAGTAGGCACACAGATAGTTCAAAACACAACTTTGAATGTAATTTTGAATGATTGTGTTTTCCTATTTACCACATAACATAATAATTCTTTATTTGATTTATAATAATTCTTTATTGATAATATTTTTTCAAAATATTTAAAATGCTTTCGTTAAGGAAAACAAATTATAATAGTAAAGATTAAAATCTTGACAAATAGTAACATTCGACTCATCATTAATAGTTGAGTCTGATCTAGAAATGCAGGTGTCTACTCTAGGCACATAACAGTCAGGGGCAACCAGGTCGTTTTTTTAAACTAAAATTTCGCATGCTGTTTAATTAGAAAGTGTTTTTAAATTATATATAGCACAAGTTAAATACGATGCATTAGTATATTTGAGTTTATATTTATTTCAATTTTTGTACACTCATAACTCTAATAGACAAATCTTAAGAAAAAACACTAAAAGGAACTATTTGTAACATTTAAGGGCCTCCAGAAATCTATGAATTCTCAGGCGTTATGATAAATTAGGCACTGATTTTTTAGAAACTTAGGGAACATTCCCGCAGTATCTGGTTCGGCATCAATCAGATTATCTATTTCTCAATGAATATTTATTTTTTATCTATTTTTTATTTCTATGAAGAAAAAAAAATAACAATAAAAAAAAACAGCCACTATAGACCTATATAATATTTTCTGTTACATATAAAAGTTAGTTATTAAAACATTTCATTCTACACTGAATCGATTACCTATGTAAAAAAAATAGTAATTAAATATAACTCTATAGAACTATTTTTATATTATAACAAATTTTTCTAACAATTCTTCTGACAATTTTTCTAAGAAAAAATTGTTTTATTTGTACAAATGAAAAACTATTTATTTATTAGTTTATTTACTTATTCTTCTTTATTTATTCTTATTTATTTAGTTGTTAAACAGATATAAAAATGCAAAATTTCTTACTCGAGTCCATTTTCAAGAAGATTTTCTGCAAAGAAGTAAAATGTGTAATTATATATGTAATATAAGTAGTTGTTACATGTATTAGATTAAAATATAAGGTATTTATTCAGTAATTTTTCTGCCATAAAAATATAAAGCTAAATCTAACACTAAAAAAAAATATATTTGATTGTTTGATATTTCCATAACTGGCTTTTCCATCGTACTTATATTTAATATAATTACCAAAGAGTTTAGATTATAGAAATAATACTGTTTAAAATATTGTTTTTTTTTTCTAATCTGATATGTTTACACAGGCGATTATTCAAAAGGTGCACTTTTATGCACAGGCGTAGCGTCAGGGGGCATGGAGGGGTACGTGCCCCCTCAATATTTCGGCAAAATACAAATGTTTCCTTAATTGGTTGCTTAAGAAAAAAATGTTTTTTAATAGCTGAACCAAGATTAGATTATTACTATCCCATTCTTTCCATTCAAATCTTCTGCTGCTAGTTATTATTATTATTTTTATTTAGTTTGGCTTCAATACTTAGTTATGATTCATCAAGGTCACTTTGAAAATTAGAAAGAGTAATAATCGTCTGCTTCAAGAAGCTTTTTGGGTATTTTTATGTACTACTAACTCGTGAGTGCTAATAAAAGCAGCTGTTTGAAAAAGCAAGGGAATGAATATCGGTCTATTTTTTTAAAAGGGTAAAAGTGATCGTTGGTTACTAATTAAGACAACGCAGGTCAATTGCATTGTGATATATATTGTAAAAGCGTATACTCCAAATGTTGTTATCTGATCTCCGTACTTTCGTACATGCCCTTCTTTATATCTTGGTCTTTGGTTCCCATGTTTTGATGGCATAATGATTGAATTGTAATTTTTTTTATTCCATTGAACTCCTTTAACATTTTTCTACTAGCTTTCATAATTTCAGATTTTTAAATCTCATAGATTTTTAGCAACTATGCAAAATGTAACTAAAAAAGTGAGAAAAAAATCGCAAAAAGACACTTTAAATTGCAATGACATTCGAAAAAATTAGACGTTCAAAAAAAACTAAATTCATAAACAAATATGGCCCTTTTAGTATACCAAATTTCAACTCTGTAGTTGTATTCCTGAGGTCTGCGTAGTGGCCGGTATAGTATTTTTTCCCAAAAAGTTTCATGATTATTAATTCTCGAACGAACTACTCGAATGTTAAATTTTTTCATTCCAAAGTACACTTTTCTATTCATCTTAGTGATTTCAAGTTTCTAAAGTTTTGTTGTTTTTGCGCAGCAAAACAAATGGTACGTTAAGTTGAACACTTAAAACAGCGAAGGTGGCCCTTACGATTTTTTAATATAGAAAATTTCTGGTTAACATACGCATAAAGAATAAACATGTTTTCTGTATAAAATCCTTTATAGGTTGAGCTTGTTAAACTTGATTGGAATTGCTTACAAAAAATATTTCTATAATACATCATTTAATATTTTCCATTGATAAATTTTTACCACTATAAAATATAAAGATTGTTTACCTTCAATTGCACTGAAACATTTCGCCGTTTCCAAAACTAAAAACACTGTTAATACTGATAGGTAAAAAGAGTTCATTTTGTTGTGAAAAATCATCTGAATTTGAGCTGTAAAAAACAATGGTACATAATTTAACTTATGACTGCTAAAAAAAAGGGTTCTTAAAATGGAAATTACATTTGCACATAAACACTGCAATTTTTACCTAAATTACTGAAAGAAGTGCTGCTGTTTCTAATGGCACTTGACAATACAGATAGCCTGTTTGGGAAAACCAAGAGAATTTAGGGCAAAAAGGTGCGTTTCGTGTTTTTCAGTGATGAAAAACACGAAGTGATGAATAAACTATGGCCACATGTACGTCACAGCCATTCATTCGGCCACAGATCATAATTTTGATCTGAATCAGAGAATGATCAATCTCCAATTCAGTACTTCAGAGGTATGATTTGTTATGGGAACATGGAGGTCTTTGTGACCCGACAGACTTAACGTGCACCAGTCACCATTTACTACAAGGGCAGTCTTCGGCTGGCGGGGATCGAAAGCACGATATCTTGGACATGGGCTCAACCCCCTACCAACCAGGCTATTTGCTTAAATTACATGTTCAGTGAAGTTCATTTTTGCTAAATAAGATATTAATTCTTCTTTTTTTCCCCTTAATGAACAGTTTATTTGAAGGACATTTTTTGAAATTTTTTGCTATTATTCTACTTTCAATCCGAAAACAACTCTTCCATCAACACAATACAGTAGAGTCCCGATTATCCGAGTTTCCGCTTTAACCGAGCTATTAAATATTTAAAGAATTTTTTTTGTTTTGTTTTAGTTTAATTCTTCTTTCTTTTTTTAAACTACAACCGAAACATAAACTCTGAATTTTAGCTTCCAAACATTCGAGAAAACAAGCTGACGGACAACACGAGATTGCCAATGAAATGATCGTTAATATCGTCAATAATAAAAATGTAACTAGCGAAGATGATGAGGACAGTGGCTATAAAAATCTCTCATACAGAAGGACTAAAAGCTATCGGACGTGCTACTGAATGTATAGAACAACAAGAAAAGGTGACAATAGTCTTGCTGTTATTTCGAGATGAAAATAGCGAAACATTGCTGCAGAAAAGCGCCAAAGTAATGTACCTTTTAAATAAATTATGAAAATCTATATTAGAACGCATAGAAATATCAGTGTAAATCATTAGTATAAATTTGGCATGAAATTTAGACAGGTTAAAAAAGAAAGCTATTGACTCAATAAATTATTGTTTTTATTTATTGATTAATTTGCTTGCTTTAAAAATGAATATTTACAGTAAATAATGATGCATTCATATAAAGTTTTAAAACTAGTGCTTAAAAATTGTGGCCTAAAATAACCTCTTTGTTACAAGTTATTTTGGCTCAGTCATTTCATTTTACTAAAATTACATTGTGCTTTGTACATTAGGCCGGCACACCCTGGGTGCCAGTACTTTTTATCATAATTTGATTCGTAATTTTTTTTACTGTGTACAACACCAGTTACTTCAACAAGTAAATTTCCGTACGCAAAATCTCCAAAACAATTTCTTCAATAATTGTCTTATTGTCTGAAATTTTTAATCGTTCTGATTGTGTATTCTTAAACTTAAGAATTACTGTAGGTATGATAAAATTGTTCAGCTTCAGTTGATAAGGTTCAACAAGTTTAAACGAAATGGTGGTTTAACCGGAAAAAATGTGAAATTTTTTCTCAAATATAGACAATTTTATAGATTTTATGATAGCTCAGTATATGTCTGGTGATTATTGGCGTAAAGAAATTGCTATAATTTGCTAGAATTTGCTTTTACAGAAATAGCTGTGACAAATAATTTTATCATTTTAAAAAGTAAACCACACTTACCCTCAGTTTTCTGAAAGATCCTGCTTTCCGCTCAAAGCGTGGCCCTTTTATTCTTGGATGGGGGGAAAAAACCACCTACTATCTCACCACAAAAAATCAGAGTTATTATCTGCCTCCATCATCGCATCTAATTAGTATTTTTTATCTTTTCATGAATAATATCCCCTAAAAAATTGTTTCCCGAAAGGAGAAGGGAAAAAAAAAACGTAACCATTTTCTCTGAAAAATGTTTTTCAATACAATTTACTCAAAAAATTGCCACGTGCAGCTCTTAATCGGAATATCTCGAATGAAAAAAAAATCTAATAATTCTCTTGAAATAATTATAATAATTATATTTAATTAACTTTTTTCTCAATTAGGAACTCGGGGTAATTGATACATAAATCAGGAATTCTCGACAAATAGTTCATATCTCAACTTTTAAATTATACATAGTTTTTAACAATAAATGTGATTTGAACGAAGATTTTCAAGAATAAATAAAAGTGACTTGTGCTCTTTTCATATAAAATAAAACTGAAGTTAAAATAAGAATACATCTTTGTGAACCTTTTCATTTCAATATTTTATTTACACAGTTTTAAGTTACCTGAGATTGGTGAAATATGTAAAAAATCAAATGAAAACTGTTGTCAAAAGTTAAAATAAAAGAAGAACGTATTTTACAGTATTCAACTTTAGCACAAGGTGTAGAGCTTTTATTAAGCCAGCAATATGCATAATATATCTTATAAAATTTTAAAAAAAAGTAGTAGTATTTAAGAAATTTGTTGAATTTTTTTTATCATTTGCTTTAAAAATTACTGAAAATTATCTATTTATTGCCAGTTTTTTTTTATAAATTATATAATGGTCATGGGCATATGAGCCGCTCAGAAGCCAATGCGGTTAAGTCCATTTTTTGATATTTTCTGATTTTTGGAAATTTTGATGAAATAAATAATAATCTTCTTAGTTATTAAAGGATTTACTTGTTGGTTACTTTTTTCTGGGTTAAACAGCCCTTTTTTTAATAGCTTCTGAATATATTGTATAATAATTTCAGAAGCCATTGTGAATAAGTCCACCTTTTATCAATATTTTTTTACATAAACTTTGAAATAAAAATTAAATTCTTCTTCTTCTTTCGATATTTTTTGGTAACACTGAAAAACAAGAAATTCATAGTAGCAGTCAGTCAGGGTTGCCGGACGTAGTATTTTTAATACTACGATAGTTTTTTTTCACCAAAAAAAAGGGGTATGGTATTTTTCGTAGTATTTTTACAGGACATTAAGGACAACGTGTGGAGATCAAGATTTACATTTAAATAACTCGGAAGAAGATGGTGTTTGTTATGATGAATAAACATAAAACTTATGACAATAAATGTTTTTTTATTATTTTTACATAAATTTCTTATCTTTTTCAGCTGCCAAAGGGTAAAAGTCCTAAAATTTTTAAGATGCTGTCATTATTTCAATAAATACTTACGTTTTTATTTACACATCCTGTACNTGTTGTCAAAAGTTAAAATAAAAGAAGAACGTATTTTACAGTATTCAACTATAGCACAAGGTGTAGAGCTTTTATTAAACCAACAATATGCGTAATATATCTTATAAAATTTGAAAAAAGTAGTAGTATTTAAGAAATTCGTTGAATTTTCTTTTATCATTTGTTTTAAAAATTACGGAAAATAATCTATTTATTGCCAGTTTTTTTATAAATTATATAATGGTCATGGGCATATAATTATATGGAATAAATGTCTAATTGGATATCAATAATGTGTATTAGAACGATTTAACTTGTTTCTTGCTTAACATGTTAATTTTTAAAGGGCAAAATAATATTTTATATTCAAAAATAGAAAGAAAAATGTATTAAGTTAACAAAAAAAANAAAAATAGAAAGAAAAATGTATTGAGTTAGCAAAAAAAAAAAAAAAAAAACGATTGTTTTCTTTTCCTTCTTCTAATAACACACTTAGACAGTGGGATGTTAATTTGCTCAAGATTACAAAATATTGTTCATTAGTTGTCAAAAGTTTTTCTCGTATTTTGTTTTAATAAAAATAAATTTATTTTCGCCTTTTCAATCCACTTGAAAAACGTGATTTTTAAGAACTTTATTAAATCTAAAATTTAATACATTCATAGGCATGAAAAAAAATTTCGCAGAAAATTTCATACAAGATTTGGTTTTAAATTTGTCATCAAGATCTATGACTTTAATACAACTTGGATTCTGTGATTCTGTAATTGATTTCGAATATATCTAGAGAGAATTGGTTTTAAAACTGCTAAAAGTATTTTTTTTTTCTATCAGCTTTATTTTTAGGGATACAACGTTGTTAACCCCTCAACGATCGGTTAATTTTCAAGAAAACGGTCATAAAAGTGCCTATTTTTTTTATTAGTGCTATTTGATTAGTGCTGACATCTAGTTTAAAATAAACTAACTATCTACAATTACTTTAAAAATATCCTGGTACTGCCCTCTGGTGTGTAAAATGAGAAATACAATTTTTTCCGGGCAAAAGAAATGAATTAGTTTTATTCTTATTGGCGCGTTACTACTGAGCAATCCAGCCCGGAAATATAACGGGAGCGAGAAATAGAGGGCGAAACCTCACCCCGTCATTTTCACAGGAGCGAGAAGTAACTTAGTCAAAATAAAAGTGAAAATCAAGCCGCTGTACTAAAGGAATAAAAAATCTAATCAAAACAAGGGGTTGCAAGCTATGTACTTTCCTAAGTGCATTCCTAGAAGGGGTTGCGATCTATTCCAGCAGTTTCCAAAAGGTGTTCCACGGAATCTTAGGGGCCCTTGGAAGAGTCACAACGAGATTCCGAGGATTATCATTTTTTAAAATCTCTAATGAGTTCTAAAACCCGTAATTACATTTGTGGGCAATCAATGAATTATCAATATCAACAGGCAATTATTAATAATAAAGCAATCAATAAAAATAAATCAATCAATTTTTATTTAATATTTTGGTTTAAAAAAATAGCAAGAATTTCAAAAGAATAATTGAACTCATATTTAAAAAAAAAATTGCTGAATTTTAAATGCCATATCGAGTTTTAAAAAGATAGCTTTTTTCATTTGTTGAGAAAGCATGCCGAAATGAAGTCGAAATCAGTTTAAAAATTTGAGGGATCAAACATAACGTTCTTTATGAGATTGTATAAATCACGTAGTTCGCAATTTAGCAACGCTAAATATCTAATAGTAGAGTTAATCGAGAGCAACTATTCATAAACCTTCATACACAACTGTTCTCACTATTCATAAGAGCATTGCATGAATACACTTTTTGAAAAAATATATCATTAGATTAGTGGATGTATGAAAAAAGGCAGAACTGGTTTTATATTAAATTTAGCAACTCAATTTAATTTTAAAATTACGGTGAAGTAACCAGGAGCAGTCTGTCCATCCAATTAATCGTAACGTTTATGGTTCGGAACATTTCTTTACCCTTACGGATTTGAAACCGTTTACAACTGGTACTGTTCAAAAGCCATGAATACAAAACTATCCATTTACCTCTGCTCTAGCATGACTTCAAAATAGTAAAAGTGAAGTTTAACTGGACTTTGGAGGTTTGGCTTTTCGCTGGATAATGACCTTTGGAGTTAAGTTGTTTTCGAATTGTATTCAAGTAAACTTCAATTTGATTTCCAGTGAATCGTATCTAGTGAGTTAATTAATTTTTCTAGTTGTGCAATCCATCGTGAGAGATAGGAAATACTACATTTTTAGAGTTAAGAACCTCTGTGGAGCTGCCATCTTTGCTTGAAATATTATTANTCCTAGAAGGGGTTGCGATCTATTCCAGCAGTTTCCAAAAGGTGTTCCACGGAATCTTAGGGGCCCTTGGAAGAGTCACAACGAGATTCCAAGGATTATTATTTTTTAAAACCTCTAATGAGTTTTAAAACCCGTTATTACATTTGTAGCAATCAATGAATTATCAATATTAATAGGCAATTAATAATAATAAAGCACACATAGTTTGCAATTTAGCAACGTTAAATCTCTAATAGTAGAGTTAATCGAGAACAACTGTTCACATACAACTGTTCTCACTATTCATAAGTGCATTACACGAATACACTTTTTGAAAAAAGATATCGGTAGATTAGTGAATGTATGAAAAAAAACTAATAGGTAAAAACTGATTTTATATTAAATTCAACAACCCAATTTTAATTTTAAAATTACGGTGAAGTAACCAGGAGCAGTCTGTCCATCCAATTAGTCGTAACGTTGACTGTTAGGAACATTTTTTTACCATTACGGATTTGAAACCGCTTACAACTGGTGCTGTTAAAAAGCCATGAATACAAAGCTATACGGTTCGTATCCATTTACTTCTAGCATGGTTTCAAAATAGTAAAAATGTCGTTTATCTGAACTTTGGAGGTTTGGCTTTTCGTTCGATAATGATCTTTGAAGTTAAGTTGTTTTCGAATTGTGTTCAAGCAAATTTCAATTCAGTGAATCGTATCTAACGATGCAATCTATCAAGTGAACTGTATGACTGTATCTAGTGAGTTAACTAATTTTTCTAGTTGTGCAATCCATCGTTAGAAATAGGAAATACTACATTTTTAGAGTTAAGAATCTCTGTGGAGCTGCCATCTTTGCTTGAAATATTATTATTTCAGAAGTCCAGGGTCATTAATTGAGAAGTTCAAGAACACTGGAAACTCCTCGCAGGTTGAAGGAATGGAGGAAATATTTAAATGAAAAAATTTCACAGTAAGGTTCAAGCCCCTGAAATAAAAATTAACCCCTTTTTGCATGAAATTTCCATCATAACATTTAGTGAACAATATTGTACACAAAACAGGTGTATTGTAAATTGGTTGTTGTTATCAATTTTTTTCACGACTATTGCGTAATAAGGAACGTAGCTTTCAAAAAAGAAAATCATAAGTCGCAATCATTACAGCAGGTTTGAACTTTTCATTCCACTGTTTGTCGTGGTTAAAGGAAACGTGCAAATTCTTGAATATTTTTTATTACTAATCTGAGATTTTCATAGCTAATAAAAGCGATAAGGAGTGGAATAAATAATTTTTTTTTCTCTTTTTTTTGGCGATTTTTATCTAATACCCCAAATAATCTTTCTAGAAAGATGTCACATCACTATGCAGTTGTTCCACTTCTAATGCATGACGAAAATGCTTTTTACTACATGTTTATTTTATGTTATTTTTGTAGAGAAATTTAGAAGGGTGGGAAGGGAAGATTACTCGGATCAGTTAGAAGGCTGTCATAAGATGGGTCTTGATAACGAAAACTCTGACAAAGAATACCGCGATGCAGATAAAATTATAACATTATTGCAGGAGGAGGATAATTATTGTTTTTATTTTAATTATTGTTAGGAATAAAAATGATACATAGATACATTTTTTTTTTTTGTACTTAGCTTAAAATGTAAATTTGCATGATGATATATATTTCCCAAATGCTTTATTTTTTTAAATATTTTATATTTTTATACTATGGTTTTTTTAAAACATTTTTCCTTTAATATAGAGCATGAATTGTATCACCCTGATTTATTTTACAAAAAAGAAGGAAAAAATCTTACAAAGAAGGGTTAAATAAATTATTATTTAACCATTTTTCCAAAGAAATTTCTAACGGTATTTTCAGTTCTAAAATCCTAGAAACTAAAATAAATAATAGTTCTTGTAGGATTGTGTTATCTGATCGTTGACGTTGCATCTACTGATCATGATGTTTGCTGTATTAAAATGTTCTCAGTCTATGTTTGCTGTATTGCCGGCCGATGGTCGAGTGGTTAGCGTGCTGGCTGCGGGTTCGAATCCCGCTCAGGGCATGGATGTTTCTCTCTCTGTGTTGTTCTCTATTGTGTGATGTGTGAAGGTGGCCCACCCCATAAAACGGGTATCTGTGGCAGTGTGGCGTGGGTAATGTTGCTCGCCTCCGTACCTTAGGTTCACAGGTGCCCACTGGGTAACGTTAAATGAGTAACACTTACGGCATCTTGCCAGGCGAAGAACGTAAAAGTTCAGTGCCTGCGTTAGGGGGGGGGGATGTTTGCTGTATTAAAATGTCGAACTACCATGTCGTGGTATCTACAGAGATTATAATATAGCAACATAATTGCAATTATAGTATATCTACATAAATGCCAATTTCGCAATTTTTCAAACCTGTTGCTTTTCGGCAGGTGATTCAAAAATCTTGATCAGATCTTATATGCATTCTTCTTATATTAACAACACCTGTTACATCATGTATGTCAAATAAAGTATTTATTGTTTGGGAGGGTCCCAGAAACTCGATAAATCATGCTATTGTCTGATCGTCTACGTTTCCTCCAATATAATCCCCATCGTCTTTGATATTTCTTTACCGAAAGAAGGTATTTGACATGATAAAAATATCTGTTCTTTTTTAACGCAGGTGCATTTTCTTATAAATGTCAACTTGCATGTCCAAAAATGAGAAATGAAAGTTAATTATATCGAATAAATTTCCTTTGTCCTCATACTTCCTACGAAATTTCTACAATATTCAGTAAGCTTCCCGCCAGTTCTTTTATCTGTAACATTTAGATGTAAGTATACTATTAGTATTGTTGTGTTACAGTCAATGTAATTGATCACTTAATACATTATAATAATTATTGTTATCGTTAATGATAACCAAGTATGTTGAATAAAGTAAATAACAGAATTTATCACATTTACCTGTTATTATAAATAATTACCGATAAAGTTTGGTCATTGTAATAATTTATCCAAAAAATAGCTTGAAATTTTGGTTTTGATAAAGTATACAAAATTCCTTAATAAAAAAGATATGTTTCGAGGCCAACAATAATAAGGTTGCTAATTTGTTTTACTACCCATTAAAAGCACAGTTGAATTAATTAGTATAGTTGTTTTGTTTAAATTGTTAGCATTTTTGTACTGTTCTAAAATTGTGAACATGTAAGAGGCACTCTCATTTGAGTAAGATGAATTTATATTTATATATTGTTTTGGTTTTTGACTGTATAATTGATTATAAATATCGAAATGTACTTGAAATTATACTCATTTAAAAAGACGAACCAGCTAGTTGCCGNTATATATGTTATTAATGTTATTATTAACATTAATAACATATATAAGCTATTTGTGCTTATGTGAGATTCGTCTACAAACGGCTTTTGATCCGTCCTCTAAATCAGTTCTTTCGTCAACTCGATACGCCGTACGCTCTAAATAACAAAATGGGCTCAAAATCTTGCAGGAAAAAAAGATTTTTTAATGGAAGAAAATTAATTTCCGGTTCCGAATTTCATTCCGGTTATCTGGTTTTCCGGTTTTCTGATTTCCGGATAAGAGGTTCTGCACTGTACCAATAAAGTTTGATAATTGTAATAATTTATTCAAAAAATAGCTTGAAATTTTGGTTTTAATAAAATTTACTAAATTCCTTAATTTCAAAAGAAAGATATGGTTCGAGGCTAACGATAACAAGGTTGTTAAATTATTTTATTATCCATTAAAAGCACCATTGAATTAATTAGTGTATTTGTTTTGTTTAAATTGTTATCATTTTTGTACTGTTCTAAAAGTGTGAACATGTAAGAGACAAAGTTACATGTAAGAGGCACTCTCACTTGCGCGAGATGAGTTTATAATTGCATATTGTCTTATTTTTTCACTGTATGTCGTATAGATTATAAATATCGATTATAAGTATCGAAATATTTGAAATTCTACTAATTTAAAAAGGCGGACCAGTTGGTTGCCGGAGGCGACTTGTTATTTGCATAGAAATGACAACTTAAAAACATCATTTCTAAACTAACATTTAAATTTCGCTTTGCTATTTTAAAAGCAAAGTTAAATACTTTTCAACAAGTTGAGTTATAAGAAATCCAAGTTTTTATATTCTTTTAAACTATGTTATTTTGATTAGTCAAATTATAATGTTATTTTAATGTTAGAACACAAAAATGTAATGAAATCGGCTAAGTAATTTCTAAGTAATAAATTTTTTTAAATTTTTATTTCTCAAAAGCCAGTTGAGCGATTCCGGTCAATTTTGTATCTGAGCCATGGTTTCTCAGGTGATAGAGCGCTCGCCTTCCGATGAGGTGATCCGGGTTCGAATCCCAGCGATGAATGGTCCATATGAATTCCGCACCCGGCTTGCACCGACCACTGCGTTGACATAAAATATCCTCAGTGGTACTCGGATCATGGGGTAGAAACCCTTGACGTCATGTTAACCGTGGGTGGTTTTCCTCTCCATGTAACGAAAATGCGGTTTAGTTTCATCAAATAGTCCTCCTCGAAGACAAATTTCTCCCGATACTTGATCCAGGAGTTCCACTTTTCTCTGGATTGGGTTCACAATTACAAGATTACGGAGTTGAGCATTGCTAGCTGTAAAGTCAAAATTGGGTCGGCTGTTTAACAACGGTTATAAAATATGAGACTTTGTATTTGTTATTTAAAAGTAAACAGTTCAAAATTATTTCATTCAATCAATTAAAAAATTTTACGAGCATTATTAAATTAAATAATAAAAAAATGAAACACATTTTTTTTTTTCATCTTCGAGTTTTATCATAATCGAGTTTTATGATTATGTTTACAATTCGTTTTAAAAAAATTCGAAATATGGCGAAATACGCGTTAAGTGAAATATACATTTAAGACGAAAGACTGTTCTCTTGACTAAACTATCAGAGCCTTGTTTTCTAGACTGTGGTTGACTCTCGTATTCTGATTGTCGAAAATCTATGTCTGGCGAAGGAATTGTATATTTTTTCAAAAAAAAAAACTATTTTTTCCAATTTTTTGCTTAATTAATAATTAGCAATGATTAATTAGCGTAGTTGAGGAACATTGGAACCATAAGAATTAGTATTCAGTTTATCAATATCCGGTTAAAAAAAACTTAGTTTGATGTCCCTTTTGATAATTTTCAGTTAACTAGGCGCAAGTAAATTCGACATTTTTTTCAAAATTTATTTATTTATTTTAGTTTTAATTTTTTGCAACAGTGTGATTTTTTAAAATAATAAGTAAAAATAATTGTTATTTAATATAATATTGTTATTTAATACTGTTAATTAATATAATATAATAATTGAAATTACTTGCTACCGAAAAAGTAACTTTTTTTATTTGTCTTATTACTCTACATCACGATGTAATAACTATTTAATACTTATTTCGAGGTCCTAGTCTGAAATATGAGTAAACATAATCATCTACTGGATCACGCATTTCATTAAGTTAAGCACAAAAAATTATTTATAAAAATGTCCTCCGTGTTTTAATTAAAAACTCTATGTATACCTTATGAACACCTAAATAAACAATGTTGTCAAACCCGTAGTCCTCTATAGCTTCGAAGAAAAAATTTATTGCTATCGTCGTGTTTACACGCATTCATTTTTTTTTACATGCAATTATTTTCTATATTTTCATAAAATGATATAGCATGGCTATATTAAATAATATGTACAGTGCGCAAAATAAAAAACTGACCATCCTGAATAACTTTTGATCTAATGATCGGATTTTCACGTTCTAGGACTCAATCTTAAAGTTTTAAGGTGGTGACTTCAAATGGCTAATTAATTGATGCAGTTGATATTTTAAGGTATGAAATCAGACATGAAAACGTACTTTCTCTAAATAAACATGCCTTTTTTCGACGGTCTTGATTTTGTGACCCTCAAAATATAGAGAGTAGCCGTAATCTGGGAAATATGGTCCTAATAGTTTTGTCAGGAAAGCAGTCCTAAGTTTAGACCCTTTAATGTTAATTTAACTTCTTGCGCATTTCACCATATTTCAGGAACTTTTTAAGCGAACTGAAATTTTTTTGCGCACTATTATAAAATTCGTTTATCTAACTTTGAGTAAATATTTATTGTTTTATCATTATTTTATTTAAAAAGAGTCGAAAATTTTGAATTGTAATGTACAAAATATTTTACTGCATCATTTTAAAGAACGCAATTTTAAATGGCAAAATACAAAATGTGAGTGAAATCGGTCAAATAGTTCTTGTGAAATCCAAATTTAAAAAAGTCACGTTTTCAAAATTTGATTTCTCAGTAACTATTCAACCACTTTTAACCAAATTTTGTAAATTACGTTCGTTAAAATGATGCAAAAATAATCGTTACTTTACAATTCATAATTTTTATTGACTATTATTAAATAAAATAATAAAAAATAATATTTTTATTAGCTATATTTTGCATAAAATTAACTTTAAATAAATTAATTTTATAATAGTGTGAAGAAAATTTCTACCCACTTAAGAAGTTCTAGAGCTATATAATGAAACACGCAAAATGTAAAATTAATATTAGGGAGTCCAAACTTTGGACCACTCTCCTAATCAAACTATTGAAACCTTATTTCCCAGATTACGACTCTATCCCCCTATATTTTGAAGGTCAGAAATACAAATTCGTCAAAAAAAGGCACGTTTTTTCAGAGAAAGTACAAATTTGTAACTAAAAATACCGTCTGCACTAATTAATTAGTATATTTGAAATCACCCTCTCGAATCATTATGATTGAGTCTTAGAACATAAAGATCCGATCATTCGTTTAAAATTATTTAGGATCATCCGTTTATTTATTTATGACGCTTTATACTCGTAGCTGTGGAAAAAAACACAAATACTAAGTTGCAAAATTTTTCTAAAATAAAAATAACATTAAGTATATTAATTCGAAACATTTACGTATAGAAATTTGTTTATTTTATTGCATTAATCAATTGCGATTACTTACTTGCGTAATTATTTTAATTATTTTTTATTTTTCAGTCATTAAAAATTTTACCAAGGAGAAAATAATTTACTACACGATTACTGTTGATTTTGGCAAGGATGGAAAAAGTAATTTCATTCTGTTTCGTAATAGCACTTGTTTTTTTGAACTTTGTTGAATGCAAAAATCTAGGTAAGTGAAAAAAGGATCCATCTATAACAATTCAATTTACTTTTCATATAACTGTGCATTAGAAATTGGGAAAGATAAAAAGTTTTCTTACTATATTTTAAAAAAAAAATCTAATGTCATTATTAAACATTGCGAGTTCCTATATCTAATTTAAGTTCGATTAATTTACTAGTTGAGATCAATTTAGGCAGGAAAGAAGAATGCCTGCCTATGATTCATCAGATAAAACTACCTTATTGAAGACTCTATGTGACGTTTACGAGAAAGTTAATTTAAGTTTAGTTTTCTTTCGGTGCATTTTGGCTTTCAACCAGTCAGAGAATATTACCCATCTCTCATAACCCTCTAACCAAAGTGAGATATAGGACCTCTAGCGAATGCTAGGACCTCATATCACGTGATTTACAATCAATAAAAATGTAACAATTCCGATGACCGAGTTCTTCTGCTTCATGTAGTATTGTAACGAACCAACGATGATTCAAATAAAACTTCCCATTATCCACCATGTAAAAAAAGAATTTATTAATTTGAATTTTTTATAGCTATATAACAAATTCAAATTAATAAATTCTTTTTAACTAATTCTTTTCTGATATAGTGGAATTCAGAAAAATTTCCTGATATCTTAAATAAAACTTTTAAAGAACGATGCGCAAAATAAACCATGTTCTTAGGGGAAGTAGGAGTGAAAATAATTATAGTTTGATGTAAAATGTTTTCCTTCTCATAGGATGTATCAACATTTAGTAAACATTCGATATATAATAAATTATTCAAGGTAAGAATGTTTCCCTCAGAGTTTTCTATTTGAAACGATGTTAAAAAAAATTATTATTTCGAATATTTTTCTTTTTGTATACTTTTTCCTTTGGATATATTGAATTTTCGTTCATATGTAGAGGAAATCAATAATTATTCTCGGTATCTATAAATTATTTTTTTTAAAAACTACACAAAACAAAGTTTTAAGAGGAAGAAGAGGAGTAATTTTAAGTAAATAATAATTTTTTTTCCTGAAATATACCTGTAGTGGACTACATTATGTAATGATTTTTTTAGCATTTTTACTGAATTCAGTATTTTTTTAGTAATATTTTTAGTATCTCTTTGTGTAATTGTGCATTAGTGTCTCAAAATGTTGTGCCGAATAGGCATCTCTTTCCAATTTCAATATTTTCATTCTGATTTCCTCTTATGTGATTGTATCTCCATTGTTTATACATAATAATGGACATAAATAATTAGAAGGCTGAAAAGGACGCACGGGAGAAATCTTTCACGGCAAATACTCTTTCACCTACATAAGTAATTTAAAATTTAAATAAAATTGAAAAAAATTGGTTCAGCTAAACTTTGGGTAAACCATGAAGTTTCAAATTCTGATTCTGATTTATTTTTTTTCTTCTCAAATTCATTTTTCAGAATATCAAAAAGCCAACAAATAATGGGAGTATTATGCAATAGGGAAGTTATATTGCAATAATTTGTTTGCATTTTAATATTTTGATGACTTTTTTTAACATTTGATACTTTATGGTAGTGTGTCTAAACTCACTTTTCTCAAAACTTTTAATTTCAAGATACGACCTTGCAAAATTTGACACGAAAAGTTTATACCCTTGGTACAGCGATCCTCTTAAGTATTTCGAACTCCTGATAAATACTCACGAATTCTCCATTAACTACAATATTTTAAAGAAAAATTAGTAATAATAATATTCTCTTTTTATTCTCAATTCATATTCTGAAATAGAGGAAATCAGATTTTTTTTGTCTAAAGTTAATTTTTTAAATAAATATAAAAAATATATCGAGTTTCTAAAGGAAAAAGTGAAGATGGTAAGGAACCTTGAATTCTTCGGATTTTCTTAGGGACTAAAATAAAAATGTCTTTGGAAAGATTTAGAACTTTAAGAGCTTATTCGAAGAAAGTTCTAAAAAATAGTTTTTTAAATTTTATATATTTCGGGGGAAGATCTTATTTTAATCTTTACTAATTCTACAACATTAATTTATTTTATAAAGTCATTAAATTTCAAAGTTCTCAGCGGTAAAAAAACAACGAAAAGATCTTTGAGTTTTTTTTTCCTTCTTTTTTTGTGTAAAAGAAGGTTTCAACTGCATTTGGCAACCAACAGTCCATGATTAACTTTAGAAAGTCTTTCTTTTCCCAGCAAGTTACTATGCGTTAGTTTTGTCTACTCACAGCCATCAACAATTCTTTACTGTTTTTTGTACCGTTTGTTTTTCGCCACTAAAAACTGAAATTATAGCATTAAAACAATATTTTTCGAGCCGCGGTAGCTCAGTGGTTGAGCTGTCTTTGCAAAGGAGTGAGGTTCGATCCACGATGGCAGATTAAAACCCACTCAGCTTCATATCGATGGGTACCAGTTCGTCTGGAAAATTAATGCTGCCTGTGCGTAACGCTGATCATAGTCATGCGGTTGGTCTCCAAATTGTGGTACCAAGACCTCCTTGGCTTACAGCAGGCTTTCACGAGAATACTTTACTTTTCACTATAGTCGATAGGGTGTACAGATATATAAAGTGTAAAATAATATTTTACAAATTAAAATGATTTTTTTTCCATCTTAAAAAATAATTCTTGTTATCATCCTTACTCTGCATGTTATTTCGAATTTAATTCCGACCAGCATGACAGTTATGTATAAACTAAATACTACCTCAAATGGTTAAAATGCGAACTTTATGAAGCAAACAGATTAATTGACTTTCAGAATTATAGATTTTGTCAATTGAAACTTGTAAACCAAAAATAGAAAAGTCAAAGTATGATCTTTATTTCCTGTCGTCAGCTTCTACGCTAGTTTGCTCAAATTCACTTAAATGTCACTCAGAATAATTAAATTCACTCAATTCTCCATTTCGCGTTAAAATTTAGAAATTATTTTTCCCATGTGTGTGCAATATTTTACTTTCTTGTTTAACAGTGATCAATTCAATTAACTTTTTTATTTTTTTCAATTTTATAGATCCAGCTGCTGAAGAATTTTTGAAAATAGTAAATGCAGAAAATATAAAAGCCACGTACGTTCTTATTTTGAACATTCCTATTTAACATTTACATACACTTTTCAAAAGTTAAGGAATTAAAACAGCGTAATGACCTTAAGATATAATGAACCAAATCATGTAGTGAATTTTAATATGAAGGTGCATCAAAATTATGACAAAAAGGAAAAGACACGCTCTCAAGATCAGGAATTAACGAGCATCACAGTGAGATAGTGATGCAGTGGAGAAATTAATACGGGTTATTTCTCCTAGAGGCAATATTGGTTTCATAACGAACTTTCATGGTATTTGCGGGGAAATAAAAACACATTTGGAGAAAGAAATTTTCTTGATACTGTAAATCCCCATTCTTGCATTAAGGCCTATCTTAGCCTAAGGTTTCAAAGCGTCAAGCGCATTATTGCACACATGCTAGGTGGAAAACAGAGCTAGAGATTTGGATAGTCACTCCAACCTCTGTAATAACTTCTATTTTGAGGTATTCCTCAACCATAACCTGTAAGTACTGACTATTGATCAACAGCAGCTCCCTGAAAGATTTGCAGGTCTGTGCGGCTATCTAGAGTTCATTGAGATACGTCTATATCCCTCTGGAGGTCATACCTCACATAATTGCCATCTATAAGTGTCATTCTGAAAAATATCTTCTAAAATCTGTAAAAGTCATTTTGTTGCTTAATATTTTGTACTATCTAGATGTGATGTCCATGAACTTATGATCGGAAATATCCTTTCTGCTAACATCGTTTTTGTTTTACCTCCATGCATTCCCCCCCCCCAAAAAAAAAAACTCATTTGATTTGGTTCATTACTTCTTAGGTTATCGACAAAAAGGTGCTAATTCCTCAACTTTTACTCTTGAGTATAGTTGCCATTTTTAATCAATATGAATACTATCAGTTTCTTCTCGATTACTTTGTGAGTAATTGCCTGAGTAAGTCCTACCTTAAGTCACTGGTCCCGCAGTGGACTGATCGTTAAGACATGGTTCCCAGCAGATCACCGAAGTCAAGCATCACTGACTGCGGTCAGTGTGCGGGTGGGTGACCACTTGGATCAGTCTGCGTAGGGACCGAGGGTGAGCGGTATTCGTCCTCGTTAAACTGTTCTACCGTAAAGTGCTCGACTTCGCGTGCAGGTCGTCGGGCTACCGAAGCGGGGGTGCCATCCCCTCTGCGGAGGATCAAAATTGTGATGGCATGTCTTCGGATCATCCTCAGGGATGTTTCCCAGACCGTCGCCAATAGCCCATTGTGCAGCTCTAGTGCGACGTAAATGAACAAAAACAAACAAATACCTTAAGTCACTGATGAAATTTTATATAATAACGACGATCTCACTGATAATCGATCATATATGTGAAAACGAAGACATGTATATTTTCAAGAAGTTTGGAATCTCAAGAAATATAAATTAAATGTTGGCTTGCTTCGATTAAAAAAATAAACTTATGCAACCATCGATTACATCAAGCAATAAGGAATCAATAGATTTTACTCGTTAGAATAATTTTAGCTATTACTTCAATATTCTTGATTGCCTTAAAAAAATTATAATTTTTAAAAAAAATTTTAATTTTGAAAAAAAGGAAAAGATTGTTAAAAGAAAGAAGCATATACCTTCTTAATGGGCTAGAAATTAGATAGAATTTAGTGCTATAAAATAAGTAATGTGGCATTCAAGAGAGCCAAAAAATAAACGCTGAAATATTAAATAATGAAGCTAACTCTCTAAACTAACTTGAAAACTAAGGTGCTATAAATTTTTTATAGCCACCAANAAAAAACTCACATTTGATTTGGTTCATTACTTCTTAGGTTATCGACAAAAAAGTGCTAATTCCTCAACTTTTACTCTTGAGTATAGTTGCCATTTTTAATCAATATGAATACTATCAGTTTCTTCTCGATTACTTTGTGAGTAATTGTTTGAGTAAGTCCTACCTTAAGTCACTGATGATAATATTTAAAATAATAACGACGATCTCACTGATAATCGAGCATATATGTGAAAACGAAGACATGTATATTTTCAAGAAGTTAGGAATCTCAAGAAATCTAAATTAAATGTTGGCTTGCTTCGATTAAAAAAACAAACTTATGCAACCATCGACTACATCAAGTAATAAGGAATCAATAGGTTTTGCTCGTTAGAATAATTTTAGCTATTACTTCAATATTCTTGATTGCCTTAAAAAAATTATAATTTTTAAAAAAATTTAAAATTTTGAATAAAAGAAAAAGATAAATATAAATTCTTAATGGGCTAGAAATTAGATAGAATTTAGTGCTATAAAATAAGTAATGTGGCATTCAAAAGGGCCAAAAAATAAACGCTGAAATATTAAGTAATGAAGCTAACTCTCTAAACTAATTTGAAAACTAAGATGCTATAAATTTTTTATAGCCACCAAGGCTAGAGATATTTGTCTGTTCAGAATCCGCCCATGAAATAAGCTTTAACTCATTAGAAAATCGTCATTAAAAAAATGCAACTTAATATAGGAAAAACGTTAATGAGGATACATAGGAGGACGTCCTGAGGAAGCATAAACTAAGACGGAAAGATTAAAAGTGAACAATTAAAAAGAGATTATTCGAAACACCTCCAAGTTTGTATTTTCATCTCGCTTCCTCACTAGTGATTCAACAGTTAACACTTTCAATAACTGTTTTGCCTTTTCCTTGCATCAATATTAATTTGTAACTTCTAATGTGTATGCCTTTTTCATTTCATTTATGTATCAAGGTATTATCAAGGAATAAGGATGGTAACTTTAGAACACCGTCTGTGTTCAAAGAGCACCTGCTTGTTGTTCTTGTTCAAAGAATTGTTAGCGTCGTTTTCTGAAGTTAAGAAATAACAGTGAAAAAGGCGTGCGAATACAAGACGCATTTTAAATTCAACCGTCTGAAAATTTCATCGTTCATCAAATTTACCTTTTTAATTTATTTTAATTTTTATAAGCTATAAGGAATCATATAGTTAGCTGCTGATAACATATTTGCAACACATATTTTAATTAGCTGTTTGCAATTGAAGAGCTAAAGCTTTACTTAAACACGCGAATAATTTTCTCGTATCAGCTTTACTAAGACAGATCCAGAATGGTTAAATTATGACAAATGCTATTTTCGCAGTTCCGCAAAAAAAAAAGTTTTGCTTGTTGACTGTATTTATAATTTATTTAGGAATGTATTTCAGTAAGCTAATAACAAAACAAAATTTTTTCTGTGAGCTCCTTTTTTTAAATCCACCGTAGGTCTTCGAAATGCATCAACTTCTTTTTTGTGAATTCAGCATAGTTTTGATAATACTCTAAAATTAGAATGATAAAGTTGTTGTTGTTGTTCTTCCTTTACGTCACACTAGAGCTGCACAATGGGCTATTGGCGACGGTTTGGGAAACATCCCTTAGGATGATCCGAAGACATGCCATCACAATTTTGATCCTATACAGAGGGTATGGCACCCCCGCTTCGGTAGCCCGACGACCTGCACGCGAAGTCGAGCTCTTTACGGTAGAACAGTTTAACGAGGACCAATATAGAATCATAAAGAAAATAATTCTAATATTTTAAATGATAACACCAAATAAAAGGTGTATCGGGCGTTATTATTGTTTTATTAAAATTACGTACGTTTACAGGCTTATGTGCTCAATTTAGGCTTATAAGCTTTTGTCAAGTAGAAGGATAGATAGAACATTTCAGAGAAGGACATCAGTACGAATATCTTCAGGGTTACTGTGGGATTTGAACCCACCACCTCCGCTCTTCATGCAGCGTTTGGCGGGTGATACCGCACGGCCAAAAAGCCCCGTGTGTGTCCGGCAAGCAATGTCACTGAATTTATTGTGTAGCTGAACTCGTTTCATAACACTCAAACTGGTTTAGTCGAAAAATGGAGCAGTCAGCTTACGCATGCGTGTTTGTTCAATATTTTCTGGGGTATCCATAGAGTGAAAACAGGGCATCACCAGAATGTCATGCCCTTCATGTGATTTACGCTCTTCCGATCACTGTAGATGGAGTATAAGAACCTCATTGGTAAAATACATTCTCCGACGGAAAACTCGTCAATCATGTCTTTTTCTCTTGATAGCATTCGCAAGTGCAGAAATCGCAAGCAGTAAGAATGGCCGTTTAAGTCCTTTGTGCAAGCCTCTTTACTAAATCAATTGTTCCGAAAGGATGTTTTTGTACTGAAGTTTTCAAATGCCGAAACAAAAGAAATCAGAGGGGGCTACGTACTTAAGTACTTAACTGTAAAGTTACGAAAAACCGCTAGTACTTTCTAAAAATTGGGTCACAAAAGCGGAGTGGCAAGGAAAATGGGTAACAGATTAACACGACAAGCATGAAATTGGAACAGAAAACAGAGCAGTAACACTCTGAAAACGAAGTAATATGTTGTTATGGAGAAGTTTTCAATTGACTGCGGTGTCACTGCGGTATATATTAGAATGTTTAATGTCATTAAATGAATTCCCAAATGTCACACGCGTCATATTGTTATTGGTCGTGGGCATTAATTGACTTCCAACACGAAATTCATCACTGGCTTCTTCGCTATCTTTAAAGAATTTAATGTCCCCCTGATAGATTTGGTCTACCGACAAACAACTAGCAGCAAAGGTCATCTTTATCACGGAAAAATCTCTTGCTAAATTTCATATCCAACCAACATGAAAGTCATAAGTGATGACTGGCATTACAACCAAAAACGAATGCTTGTCTTTACTCCTCAGGTGATCGAAGACAAGTGAGTGACAAAGTATCCCTAAGATTACCAGCCTCTTTACCGATCCCACTGGACATATGAGTCATAAATTAAATTAAGTGACATTACTTTATGAGCAATCTATATCAATTTAAAATTAAAGAAATTTCTTTTTTCGTTTGCTGAACTGAGAATTTTAAATATTTAGTAATTTAGGCTGCGATGTGAACTTCCTAAGGTATACAGATAAATGAAATCTCTTTTGAAATCAATGTAAGAATATAGCCAAAATTAGTTTCAAAATTTCCCGCACCAGACAGAAGAAATTTAATTATAAGCTTGTGTAAGTGATTCATTTTGTTCCCGCATTAGTGCTGTTTCAAAGCTTCAATTAAACAAAAACTATTTTTTTAAAATTTAAATGGAATGTATATATATTTTTAATAGGTACAAAATAATACAATTCATTAAGTTATTTATATTATAGACACAGGCTTTGTTAATTTTGCCGTTTCATTTTATTCGAATCGCAATTTATACGGTTGTGGGTTTATCCATTCAAGATTTCAAAAATGTCTCTTTCCAAATTTCATGCATCACATTCTTTCTCAACATTTTGAAACGTTGAAGTTATTTATTTTATTTCCACTGTAGTATTCCATTAAATATGCTGTGATTACCACGACGAGCTTTCGAAAAAAGTATATTTCAGAGATATATGCTCATCTGTAGAATTTTATTTCTCCAGCAACAAATTTCATATCCTTTTTTCATTTTAAAATCAAAATAAAATTTTCGTTTCGTTTTGTTAATCCAAAGTTTCGTATGACTTTGGCTAACATAGAATATAAAAAACAATGCCTGAAAACCATTTTCAGAATTTTTTTTCGTAACAAAATCCTCCACAAAATTCTTTTATGATTTCTACTACATAATACTTCTTTCAGCCATGAACCACAGGAAAAAAGTGATCCCAATTGTACTCTTCAATTTCATGAGTGCACCAATAAGAGGCATAGTTGCTGTAGAAGTATGTTCAAGCTCGAATGTACATGCATGTACCCAGAACCGAACGAAGGTGTTATTCCTGGAGAGACAGAATTTTGCACTTGCCAGAAGCCCTGGGAAAAGGAAGTAATTGAGACATCTGTTCATTATCTCAAGAAACTTGGTTTTTGAATGGAAATAAAAGTCGATCAATAAAAAAATAACGAAATTATGGCCTGTTGAATTTTATTTCCACATGCATTTTGTGTATTAATACTGGTCTTTTAAACAGAAAAAAAACAGGCCCGTTTCTTAAGAGCAAATACAGAACTTGCTATTTGATGAATTAAATTGGCATTTAATAATTAAAAATGACTCCTACCTATGACAACGCTTCGTATGTTTTCCCTATTAGCGAGTGGATAGTCATAGGAGAAGGAAGTAAGTTAATCTTCGTCCTTATTTTTAAATAAATTAAAACTAAACATAGTTCTAAAAGAAAGCGTCATCGAAGTTTTGGAATATATTTTTGACAATTTAATTGCAAAAAATATTATATAAGGGGAAAATATCCTAGTAGATTCCATTTACAACTGAAAGGAGGAGGAGGTGGGAAAGGGGGAGAGTCAAGGCATGTAAAAGGTCTTTTCCCTCCCTAGAGGACGAATTCGAGCATTGCAATCACAAATATAAACACAGAGTTTGTGATAATGTATTATAAATTGTGATGCTATTTTTCTACATTTCAGAAAGTTCATAAAAATATTATAATTTGATTATTGAAGTTTAAACAGAGAGAATGGTCGATTCTCTTCAAATATATTTTAAGAGTCCACACGAATGTCCACAGAAAATATTTCAAGTGTGAAAAAACGTTACTTGATAAGTAAGGAATTTCTTTTTTTTTCTAACAATGAACAGAAAGTATTATTTTTGCAGAGATTCAAAAGACGAATGCATCAAAAAACACTATGAATGTACCAATGATCGGAACAACTGCTGCTACGGCCGTTTCTTACAGCTTTCGTGTCACTGCTATGAATACCATGACGAAGAAGAGAATATGAGCTCAAGATGCAAATGTATGAAACCACCTTACCAAAAAGCTCTAGAATTTGGTTTTAACATGTGGAATTTCTTCGTTGGAAAATGAATAAATGTAGTTGAATAAAATATTTGCCAGATCATATAAATATTTCTTATTTTGAATTAAAACATTTAGTGAGTTCAGTAGAAAAATCTGGGGGGAGATGAAATTACTCGGGCTGTAGTATTATTTTATTCTTAGTTAATTTTTAGTTCACCAAGATTAAATATTTCGCTGATCTCAGTAAAGGGTGGTAAAAACTGATAATATTTCGAGTTCTTATTTTTTTTTTTTTTTTTGGAGTGAAGAATATTCTTAGCGCATTTAAATTAAAAAAGTTAAATAGCAACCTAAGAAAACTTTTCCTTTGGTAGCAAATTAAAACACCAAGAGTGCGAATGCTGTAACGCGAACTGTTAAATTAAGTATTAATGAATTATAAAATTCATTATTTGGAAGCATTCTGACCAGAAACAAATGAAAAGGCATAAATCCCATATTTCTTATTAATAACATAAAAACTTCAAAGCTAGTTTACTGAAATTCAACAAAATGACGATTAAAACCTTCATATCATAGGTTACACCAGTAGCAAATTAAGTTCATCAGTAAAAATTAAATATTAGAAAAAACAAAGAGTGGAATTGAACAAATTACTTTAGTTTTCTTGAGATGTGAAATATTTTTGTTAGATTTGTAAAAAAATTCACTCCGCACATAAACGTGTACTTTTAGAGCACATATACGATGGTCATATTGTTCATTTAATATGAAATTTAAAATAGAAAATTCGACTTGAGTACGTGTCAATAAAAATTAATTGAAAATATATAAGAATAAAAATTCTGAACTTTAAGAATACTTTTACCTCCCCAGATCCAATGCTTAATATATTGGTCAATATTTATATACACTACACACTGATAAAAAGAAATCGCTAAAAAACGTACAAAGGTCTGACAGAAAGTTTCAGATTCATTTTTCTGTTTTACCATTACAAATCGCAGTTTTTTTCACAATTGCATTCGCATGTGATCATATAAACGAATCGTTTGTTGAGATTATTGCTTTATAGGGGTCCATTTTTCGGCATTATTTCTTTAAGGGGTCTATTGTGTCCCTGGTTGACTGCTCTCACAGTTTCCTCAAACATTCTGCAACGTGGGAAGTAGCGGATTCAAAACCAGCCGTAATCCTGAATGTATCTTTGCGTTGTTTATCCCCAATTTGTATCCTCTGTTTTTTTAACTTGAACATTGTTTATAAACTCTACTTGATAAAGATAAAGACCACACAAGGCTGCATATATATGAGCAATAAAAAATAAATAAATACGACAGGAGGGTTGAAAGCAACCTTCTAACATCACAATCTTGCAAAAATTAATGCGTGAAAATTAACGAAAAATAAACACGTGATGAGCAGAGAGCCAATAATTACGCACCTAAATTCCATTCGCAACAGAAAGAAGACGCAATTTGAGAAATGTGGTCGCAATATTTTAGTCGTGAGAACGGCCAAAAGCTTGAACCCCTTAATGATAATTTACTTTTCGCCATATCTCCAGCAATTTAAGTGAATTTGATCTAAGCAAATAGTTTTTTAAGCGATTTGAAAAACTTTTGCACACAATTATGAAATTTGTTAACTCAAACATAATTCCATTCAAGAAATAAACTTTAAAATTTTTTTATTATTTTTTCTTATTTTATTTAATAGGGGTCAAAAGCATTTTGAATTGTATGGCAAACAAATTTTTACATCATTTTAAAAAATGTAATTTTAAATGGCAAAATACTAAATTTGAATGAAATCTATCTAATAATCCCTGAGAATTGAAATATTTAAAATGAATATAATCTAAAGGTTGTCCCCCTCACTTCGTCATTCTTGTACGAGCCACTTAATGGGTTTGCTAGGTGTTTATTAAAAAATAAAATAAGATTATAAACCGATTCCTAATTAGAAACCTACTTTCTCTTTTCTTTTGTGCAGATTCATTTATTTATTTATTTATAATTTTAAATATTATTGAGATAGGTAGTGTTTTCTTTCCTTTTTATCAACAGAAATTTTTTAAAAATACTTAAAGAATAATATTAAAATAAATGTTGCCTTTGCTCTTGATATATCTTCAAAGAAAGTTTTTGATTCTTTCATGAAAATATATTTTAATATTCGTAAGTATACATTTTAATGTTCTGCAAAAATATTTTTGATTCTTTGTTAAACTTTAATATTTTATATTTTTTTACGATGCTTGGTTAAATAAAGTTAGAACATAAATTTGACCTTTTTATTTATTTATTTTTCTTCTGAATTTGATCCTAATTAATTTGAAATCTGACATGAAAGTAGTTGTGTATTCACGATTCTCAGAAAAAGAGTGTTAAAACACTTTTTTTCTTCATATTGCATTCAGTAAATATTTTAAAAGACATAGATTCCTTATAATACATTGCTTATAGCAATTAAAAATTAAGTACCTGTTTTTCGAATTCAAACAAAAAGCACCATGCTAAAACTGACAGTTGAAATATTCATCTTCAAATAATTTAAGCAAACAATTTTAATTTTATATAATATTTCAAATTTGCTGAAATCAACTTTGATGAAGATAGTTTTGCACCTATTTATAAATTTCAAAAAAAATCCTTGATTCAAATTATAAATTAATATTTTCCATAAATATATGGTGTCCTTAAATCATAAAATTTTTCGATGTTGCTGAATTGATTTGTCCTCAAATGTTTGGTTTTCAAGTTAGGTAATCTTTTTCACGCTGAATGAGATTCAAGCTCCTTCGATCGCCGTCGTGGGACGATGAGATGTAATTCGTGAAAACAATTTTCTCGCGATAAACAATTTTTTCGCCAATCAGCTTATCAATCAGTCAACCATCCATCTTCCTTCACGGTGATCGGAGATGCATGAATCTCATAACAAGAGAATGGTCCTTAAGATTTTGCACATGCGTTTAAGAAAATGTGATGCAGTAAGAATGGTTTGTACTTGCTATTAAAAATAATTACTTGATGTAGTTCAGTCTTATAAGTGATTATGAACTGAAAAGATATCAAATTTTATTATTGTATGTTTTGTGTTTGGTTTCTTGACATAAGATATTGTGCAAGAAGATTATTGGAAGAGAATCTCTTTACCTAATTATTAGATTATTTCTAATTTGTTCCATTTACTCATTGCCGTTACTTATACTGTATAATTATATTCAAATTGAATTATTGTTTTAATTGAATCGATGTGTCGAAGTTTCTGCTATGAAGTATAGTGTTATGTACATTTGTAGGGATTGAACTTCGTCGTAATCCGTCGTGTATTGGATTAGAAATTAATACGTTGCGATTTTTGAATTGATAAGGTGCTTCTAACATGATGAATATAAAGACTTTTCAGAGCACATTCTTTGTTCTCATATTTAAATCACTTTTTGTGGTCTTACTCTTTCGATCTGCTTTTTGCGCCCCAGTGAACTCTACTATATCTAATATATCGTATGATGCATTTTTAAAAAATGTTACTAGAGATAATTGCGTTTTCCCTAAGGGGATTGTTCTTCCACTAGAAAACTCACTTGACACTTTTCAATATTTTTCTGAACTCTTAAAAATTTGTAAAGCTCCTGAAGCTATGAAACGTTCTCTGGAGGCTATTACGTTGTGCAATGAAATTTATGATGCTTTAAGAAACATAACCTGCCAATCAAACAAAGATGTTGAATTTCCTGAAATAAAAATTGAATTCTCAGATAATGTTTGTAAGGATATCAATTCTTTGCAACTTGAGCACACACTTGAAGAGAAAGGCCTGCTGCAACATCTTACAGATAAGTTCATTTGTCAAATGATGTGTGAAGATGATTTCTTACCTGCTTGCAGAATGTTATTGTGGAGCTTTCAGCTACTGAAACGAATAGAAGGTGAGTATTTGATCTATTTACCATAAATCAGGGTTGCAAAAAACCTTATTTTAAAAAAGCTTATATTAATATTCATAAAGTTTAATTTTATGAATTGACTTAACATATAGGTAATTAAAGTGTAATTTTGCTAATACAAATAAATTACTGTAAAAGTCTGAAAAAAGTTTCTTCACGATACAAAATGTTATCTGTACTCACATACATCACACATTTGAAACTTATTTTAGCACTGGATTACTTTTTATTTATATCTTAAAAAAATATTTGAGAATTTTTTTTTTGCACAGAAAGCAAATGAAGGGCAATCAAAGGTGTCACGACCCCCCACGCCAAATTGAAAAAAAAAATAAAAATAATATTTTCTTAATAGTTTACAAAAGAAATAAAATATTTTAAAAATTATTTAAATATACACCTAGCATGGTTGTCAAGTTTCTGCCAAGGTGGTTAAAACCACTGATAGAAACCGGTTAAAACCGGCATGGCAAAAACCCTTTTCTGCCGCATTTGTGGCAGAAATTCAGAAAATGACATAAAAGTAAGAACTGAGATTGACATATAATGGATTAATTCATAGAAAAAACAATTAAATGTTAAACAAAGTACAATTTATTTACGAAATTATCACCATTCAAAATCAAGTATTACATTGTTTGTACTCTGCAGTAATATATAACAAAAGACAAGTTTTGAGGCAGTTTCTAAACCTAAACAATTTCTCAATTTGCTATGCACCAGCGAGAAATTTGAGAAGATTCTCTCAAGTCCAGCAGAACTCGCAGGCATTGCCATCCACAAGAGATTAAAACTGTTACTGTTATAATAATTGGATTGTTGCCATGCAAATTATGTCTTGAAAAGAAAAAAAATATTTGAAAATAGCTCTATTCAGTTATGTTAAGAGTTAAATTATAATAATAACTGAATTTCAGAATTTAATATAAATAAACTAAAATCTAGTATTTACATTTATTATTACATTACTTTATTCTTCATTTTATATAAATATTTGACATACTGCACTCTTTATATTTAATATAAGCAAAATAATATATATTTACAAACAATGAATTAAAAAGTTAGTTACATGGAGTTAAAGTTTTCAGTTTACTTAAACAAAATGTCATTAAGCAATTACTAGAACTAATATATAAAGTTTTTTTAGTTTCTGCCACTGGCATGGCAAAAACCAGCTTCTGCCTGCAAAAAGCCAACCCTTACACCTAGGTAGGTCGGAAAAGCGATTTTTTCCCCCTCCATCTAATTATGTTCTTCACTGTTTCAAAAATCATAATAAAAAAGATTAAAACGAAATTCGTCATAGTTTCATTGTAACATTAATAATATTAAAGTGCGCTTCAACAGGTTTAACCAAAGTTAAAAATGCATAACATTTATTATTTAAAGACTTTGAATCAGGGTTGGGTTTTTGCCGTCAAAAACTGGTTTTTGACATGACAGTGGTAAAAACCGTGTTTTTACCGGTAAAAACTGTCAAAAACCTACCGTTTTCTTTAATTTATGGCATATATCGGACAATATATTATTTTCACATAATTGCCTTTATAAATGAATGTTGTAAATGATTGATTTTGAATGAATGTTGAATGATTCCTTTATAAATGAATGTTGTAAATGATAGTTGTAAATGATTGACTATTGATTTTGCAACTATATACATGTATTTTTATAGAAGGATATACATTCATATCGAAATGTTGTAATATACTTATTGAAAATAGTGATACTTTCTTTTATCATTATAGCTTGAATTGCAAAGGATTCAAAATTTTGCACTTCTTAATTGTTAGAAATTAATAAACAAACAAAAAACCTTGGAACTATTAATAAATTCAAGATAAATTCAAGATATTAATAAATTCAAATTTGGCATTTCTTAAATATTAAAAATAAGCTAAACAAAACTTTCAAAACTTGTAACTACTAACAAACTCTAAGCTAAGAATGACTTGACATTCTTCAGTACTGTTATATGGCAAACAAAATGATGCTTGGAAATGTTGAAAATTTAGTTTAGTTTCCTAATATTTTACTTCAAATAGCATGTTTTGATTAATTGTGTTGGGAAAATGCAAGAATCTGTTCTTAAATATCTTTTAACAGCTTTTTTTCTAATTTTATTGCCCAAAAAGGAATTAATTTTAATTATAAGCAGTTAAACTCAAATAAAAATACAGTTTTACCAGAACTATGTGTTTTTGACATTTTTGACAGAGGGTTTTTTGACATGACAGTAAAAACCGTCATGTGTCAGAAACTTGCCAACCCTGCTTTGAATACTTGAATTATTTATGTCTTGTTCTATTGTTCATTATGAAAAAAATAAATGAGAAGACTAGCATTTAAAACCTCAATTTTTTTTTTTTTTTTTAAATTAGTGACTATGACCCTCCCCAGTAAAAATTTCTGGATCCGCCCCTGGTAGTCACCCCTTTGCAGTACCGTCTTTACGCATGGGCATACCCGGGCAGTGCCCGAGGGCCTCATGCACTCAGGGGGCCCTTGAGAATCTTACTTTTTATAAATTGTATTAAAAAAACTAAGACTAAGCAAAATTACCTTATATATATTTTCAAAATAAATATATTATATCGTATAAAGGATCTATTTTGTTTTTCTTTCTACAAATAGTGATTGATTATCTCGCAAACAACAATAATTTGAATAGTTTATCGCCGGGGAAACCTAAAAAGGCAACTGAAATCTATTTTTCTAAGTTACAATGAAATTTTTAAGTGAATTCAGTTTTTTTGGGTTTACTAAAAACAAATTTAAATACATTTAAATCAAAATGTATTTAAATTTGTTCAAATTATTGCATGTGTTAAAAGTGCTTTATTTTATGTATGTGAAGTTTTTTAGTTTGATTTTAAGCAGTATGACATGCTATAACTGTCCGAAACATTTCTTTGCCCAGGGGCCTTGCATGCTATTAAGACGGCCCTGCCCCTTTGTTTAGTGACCTTAATGTTTCCTCCTGAAAAATTAGGTGATTGAAAAAATAGTGGCAAGATAGTGCTAAGTAACACTCAACAAGCTTTAACTGTGTTCAATAAGGGTTTGGAAATTGAATCTTACAAATTTACATTATGAAATAATCAAAGTTCTACCTATACGGTGCTACCTTTTAGAAAAAAGGCATAAGTTTTGAAAAGACACCCTTTCGAAACCATAAAAGTGTATCAAAATGTGTATCATATTATGTAATTACTAAATTTGATCTTCAACAATTTTTAAAGTGCCTTCTTATACTATTTAATGCGTAGTATATTTCGAAAAATAATTTTCCCTCATTATCTGAAAAAGAGAATAATTTAATTATTTTTAGTTAATAAAAATAATTAAAGGCATGCTAATAGATAAACTCTGGGCTTAAATTTTTTCAAACAAAAGTAAACTAAAAATTTTTTTAATTGATTAACAACTTGAAAGATTTTTATGTAATTTAAACTGAAAATTATGTGAAAATAAACACAAAAGGTTGCATTTTTTTTTAAAAAAAAGGTTATTAATTTAAAAAATAATTTTTAAAAAAACATTAAAAATTTTCTTAAAAAAGAGATACAGTACGGAACCCGTTATCCGGAATTCAGAAAAACGGAAAACCAAAAAACCGGAACGAAATTCGATACATTTTCCCGCCATTTAAAAAAAAATAATAATTTTTTCCTCATAAAATTTTAGGATTTTTCTTTCTTTTTTGAAAGATGTTTACCTTGCAATTATTTTGGAAATAATCATTAGTGTATTACTTCAACGTTTTTTCTTCTTTTTAAGATTATTACCAAATATTTTTTTTTTAGTTGGGTTTAAACAATAAAAAAAACGTCTTTTTGTAGCGATTCAGAAAACCGGAAAAATCAGTTATCCGGAATAGCGATGGTCCCGATCGTTCCGGATAATCGGTTCCCTACTGTACTTATAAATATTTAATGAGTTGGGAATAATCCTAACAATGTAAATATTAGTAATTATAATCAGAATTAAACCTATGAACACAGATAATTTTACCAGTGTGTAACTTATTTAAACAGTGAATTATTTTATTTAAAAATGGAATATGAATAAAAAGGCAGTGTTTGTAAGGGGTGGGTGACTTATTTTTAAGAGCAAAGAGGGTGCATTTATAGGGATCAAAGGACGGGCAGTGCAGACCACCCTTCTGAAATAGTTAAACTGATTGTTAATTCTTAAAAATGAAGTGTAGTGGTTAGTTACTCGTATTAGCAAGGAAATTCCGACATAATATCCTGTAGGTATATTTAAAACTTTTTAAAATTTTGTTCAAGATTTGAAATATCCATTGTATGCAAAACTTGTTATAATTAAAAATCATTATTGGTCTAAAATAACCAAAAAGAAAAAAATGCTAAATAAAAATGTTTACTTAGTAATGTAGAATAAAATTTTAATTTTAATAATATTTTAATTTATTTCAAATTATAATTGGGATTTTTTCTTCTTCAGGAATTCCACTTGTACAGACAAGTAATTCCACAAGTACAGAAATTCCACTTGTACAAGTTTTGCTTACAATATCCATTGTATGCAAAACTTGTTATAATTAAAAATCATTATTGGTCTGAAATAACCAAAAAGAAAAAAAATGTTAAATAAAAATGTTTACTTAGTAATGTAGAATAAAATTTTAATTTTCAATTTTAATAATATTTTAATTTATTTCAAATTATAATTGGGATTTTTTCTTCTTCAGGAATTCCACTTGTACAGACGATCCAACGAAACTCACTCAATCAAGAAAACAATGCTGATGGTGGTAAATATAAAGTTTCAGTTTCGTTGATATTGAATTAAAAATATTGCCTTGTTAAATTACATAACTTGCCTTGTTAATTATTTGATTTATTTTTTACAAAACAAGAAAATAAACTTCCTTATTAATATTTTATTTAAAAAATAATTTAAATTTTTTTAAAGTAAATCATTTCACTTGAATGTTATGCAGTGTCTCTCTATTTTTTTGTTACTTTATGCTATATAAAAGTATATAGGGTAGGTTGACTACTAAGCAGTCTTGTTCGTGAAAAATGAAAAATAAATTTTTTAATTTCTTAGTTAATTGTGAAAATGTTGGTTGTGATTGTGCTATATTTTATAAATTTTGTTTGCTTATAAATATATATTATATTAAAATTGCATGTCCTATCTAACTGCAATTTTATAATGCTAATTAAATATTTTAATAGTGAATTAAAAATCAATAGATAATCATTAATAATAGTCAAATAATAACATAAGAGTTTCACAATATAATACTACAGCAATGTCTGTGGATCTGCTTCTGCTAGCAGTGGTTAAATTAAGGTGCTCATCTTAACAAAATTTACAGCTTTGTAAGGATAACCTATGATAAATTTGTATTAAGTAATACACCTCTGATTTAAAATATGAGAATAATTAAAAAATTTGACATTAAAAAGCCTCTTATTGATTACTTATTGATATTTTCTGTTTTTTAATTTTCACTTAAATTAAATTACGTATTTAACAAATCGAATCTATATATATTTCACAGTATTTTTGAGCATTAGAAAAATCAAAGTAAAACATAAATCAATTTGACAATTTATTTTTAACAAAAAAATTTAAATATTATAATAAAATTTAATGTGGTCCAAAATTTTAGAATATTTTATTATATACACTAAAAATCAATGAATGGAAAAAGTTTCTTAATATTTTGAAGCTTTAGCTTTGATCACTGCATACAGATGATCTTGCATAAAATAAGCAAGCTTTTTTGTCCACTTAAGTAAAAAAAAAAAAAAAAATTATGCTCCCCACTAGCTCAGATTTTTTTGTAGGGGTAACTTCTTTCAGTTTTTTCTTTATTACCCCCCTATAAATTAGCAATTAGTTTAAGAGCTGGGGAATTAACTATTCACAGTAGCACTGTAATTTTACATTGCTCCAGCTTGATCTTATTTTGCTTTGATCTACAAGGCAAAAATAAATTTTTTTCGAAAGTAAAATCATCCTAAAACTCCAAGAAGTTGCTCTTACAAACAAATTTGAGCTAATGGTGTTCATGGTGAAGTGGTCTCCTTGAGCTAATGTTCTACTTCGGCTAGTGTAGACAAAAAAGAAGTTTGCTTATTTTATGTAAGATCGTTTAAATGCAGGGATCAAAGCTAAAGGTAATGTTGCAGAATATTATTTTTTTTTTCTCCAATTATAATTGAATCTTAGTACTTATAATGAAATATTCTAATATTTTGGACCACATGAAATTTTATTCTAATGCTTTCTATTTTCCTGAAGTAAATTGTCAAACTAATTAATGCTTTATTTTGATTTTTTTTAATGTTTTAAAATACTGTGGAATATGTAAACTGGATTTGTTAAATTTGTAATTCAATGTTAATTAAGTGAAAAAAAATTTATAAAATAATAAATTTAAATATAAATTTTTTAATTATTCTAATATTTTGAATCAAAGGTGTATTATTTATATGCCTCTTATTTGCAATAAATTGAGCTTTTATATCAATTAATAATAATTTAATTATTTTTTACTATAAAAAATTATTAATTTGTCTGAATTAAAGGATGAAATATATGTACAATGCTAAAAAAATGAGCACCCTGAGTAGCTTTTGATCTAATGACCAGATTTTCAAGTCATAGGATGGTTTGAAGGCCTAAATTTAAGTATCCTGAATAATTAGGGCAAATCTAACTTAAAGTTAAGAAACCAGATACACTCACATACTTTCCCTGAATAAACCTACTTCTTTTTTTAATTTAAAAAATATCTTTTAATTTACTGTGCATAAAAATATGGTTTTTATTTACAGTGCATAAAATAGTCTCAATAGTTTAGGCAAGAGAGCAGCCAAAAGTTAAGGCTTCTTAATCTTAATTTCATTTTTTGCACAGTTTTCTCTATCTCAAGAACTTTTTAAGTCAATCTAAAAGTATTTACACACAATTTTAAATCAATCTTAAGACAATTTCATAAGGCGCAAGTTTTAATAATGATGGATATAATTATTTATCTAAAATTATATTTAAAAATTTATTATTTTTTTAATCATTAGAAAAAACTTTTAAATATATGTTAATATATAAATGCATTTTAAAATCTAACTATTTTTAAATGATAAAACTTAAACTAATTCGGTGGTATAGTTCGGAATTATCCTATATTTAAAATTTTATTTTTTGAGAAGTATTGGAACGATTTCTTTCAAATGTTTATTTGGTGATTTAAAATTTCATCCTTTAAGATGATATAAAAATTGGTTTACCTTGCAATTCAACATATTTTTTTGGATTACTATTTAGTAAAATAATAAATATCTGTTAAAAATTATTTTTTACATAGAATTATTTTTGTATAAGCAAATTTTATATTTAAAATTGTCTTGCCTTCAAACCATTATTATTAAGTCATATTAACTGAAAATCTAGTCAATAGATAAGATTTTCATTCATTCATCAAAAGTCATTCAGGTTGTTTACTTCCTTTTATATATTATATATGTATATAATATTTTATAATTAACACTTGAAGTATTGCCCTTTTAGCTATTCTTAAAAAAATTAATTTTTTATAGCTGGTTTTCAGCTTAAAAGAGATATTTCTGCTTCTATTCTTTATTAAACTTTTGAAGCTAATTTTTGATTAAGTGCCAATTTGTAAAATTTTAAAATGTTTTGTGATTAATTTTTCATATTCTTCTTTTTAAGGAAAAGCAAGTATTGCCAAAACATTAAAGCCTAACAACAAAGATTCTGAAATTGATAAAAAGCAGGAACCATTAAACCCTGATGATGCTCCTGTTGAAGGTACGAGACAAAAATTACCAGTTATATTTGCAAACTATCCACATATAAATATTTTTTAATGAATGTGTTTTTAAGTACAGAAATATTTTGTTTTAGAAAATTTGGACAATAAAATAGATGGAGATCTACAAATTGTTAATGATGGTAAGGATATAATATTTTTGTATAGTCAATTAATATTTCTTTCTTTTAGCAACTTGTTTTCTTATGTATTTAGTAACGAATTGTTGATGAAAATGGCAGGAGGTTGACTTGTTTAAACCACAGTTTTATTTTTCAATTGTTTATTTTAAAGTTTTTTTTTAAAATTATTTATATTAATAATTTTACTTTGAATAGAATCAAATTAAAAAAATATTAAATTTCCTCATAAAAGTTTTCGATTTTTAAGTTAAAATACTGATAGGAATCTGCATTTCTTTAAATAATTAGAAATACCGTATATTCCGGCGCAAAACGCGCCCCGGCGTATAACACGCATCCGTAATTTCCAATAACTTTCTTTAAATTCTGAGATATACTCTTCGTATAACGCACACGAAAATTTGGATTGTACATGTGCAATATCTCGTCTAGTATCTATAGAAAACTAGAAAGCCTTTTAGTGTGGGACATGTTTTGGTCCCACCTTACAGATAATACAAAAAAGTTTTTGAAAGTATGTAACACTGATATGGCAGTTATTCCGGGCGGATTGACACCATTAGTTCAGCCATTGGACGTCTGCTTAAACAAACCATTTAAAGCCAATTTAAAAAAACAGTGGAACACTTGGATGTTGGAGGGCGAGAAAACCTTTACGAAAGGAGGACATATGCGTCATGCAAGTTTGGAAACAGTGTGCGAATGGATATTAAAAGCATGGGATGAAATTAAGCCTGAGATGGTTAGAAAATCATTCAAAAAATGCAGCATTTCAAATAATCTGGACGGATCAGAAGATGACTGTTTATTTATGGATGAGGGTAACACAGATGATGAAGACGAAACAGATTGTGATGACGTGCCTGAAGAAATAACGGAAGACGAATATAATGAACTATTTATGTAATAACGAAAATCAATAAAGTATATAGGTAAAGGTATGTTATTTCTTTAAAATAAAAGTATTTTTCTATATTTAAATTTTTTTAATCTATAATTTTTTATATTCGGCGTATACCGCGCACCCGAAAATTCCAATGTTACTTTTTGTATTAAAAGTGCGTGTTATACGCCGGAATATACGGTATATAATTTTGAAGTGTTTACATGTCATAGTTTTCCTACAAAAATATCCATAAAAATAAATTGACGTGAGCACTATGCTCTAAAAATGCCTAAAATAAAAAACAGCATTTTCAAATCCATTTTTTGTTATATTTTAAAAATTAGTTAATAGTGTAATTAGTTAGTATTGTAATTATTAGTAATAGTGTAATTATTAGTTAAATAGTGTAACAAATTTATATAGTATTTTTATTTTATCCATTTTTGTAATATTTTCAAGAAATTTTTTTTGTATTAAAAAGCATTTCTGACAAAAAGAATGCAGAATTCATTTATATATTTTTGTTTAATTTAATGCTGCATTATGGTAATAAATATATAGCACACCATATTCTTTTTTAAAAAAAATCCGGTTTAAACGGGGAAAAAACCATTTTGGGTTTTTTTTTTTTAAAAAAAAACATCTCATAAAAATAAAATAGTTTTAAAGCTCATTTGTTTCAACTCTAAAAGTACATCATTGAAAGCATAGTCTTTAGTGCACTCTGACATGAGGCTGTAGATATCTTTCCGAAATCATTGAAAAGAGCTCTCTAAATAAGAGGTTTCACGCAAAGATTTTGAATTTATTTTAATCTACTTGTTAATAATGTTTGTTTTGATATTTTTTTGTGTATCCTTAATTAACTTATTCCACATTTGGTGCGTATTGTTGCCCGGTCACTGGGAGAGGTTTTGATGGTCTCTCTGGAAAGTTTTCTTCAACACAAAGTTTATGGAAAAAATTCCTTACCTCTCAAAAGTGGTCGTAAATAGAGGAGGAGGTCGTTAAATGCAGGTGGTTTTCCCTGTAGGTTTGGAGAAAAAAAATCTTTCCTGGAAAAAAAAATCTATTCTTTCATAGTATAGCAGACTTCAGCTGTTAAAAATGTGTGCATTTAAAAATTAAACACAATACACGCGATTTACTATGTATGGTTTCCTTTAACATATTATTTTTAATATAAACTTCTTAAAATTATCTGGATTATATTAGTTATTTTTATTTCTTTAAACATGCACACAGCAGATTTTAATCTTATTTATTTGTTTTTAGATAATGTTAAAAATGATCTTGATGACCAGAGTTTGAAAAGTAGTAAAGATAAGCAAACTAATAATGAGGAAAATGAAATACCTGAAGAACCAACAATGGAAGAAAAGAAAGGCAATGTTTTAAGTCTAGGACAAGACCAAGGCATAAAATTAGATGAACAAAAAGAGCCTGCCCAAAAGGAAAATGAAACTCCTAAAGCAAAAGAAGAAGCAGTAGGAACAAAAATAGAGAACCCTGCAAAAAATATCGATAATCAGCTTGTCAATGAGAATGACATTGATGCAGGACCACCAAAGAATTCAGAATTACCTCATTCTAAAACAACAGTTGTTAAGAATAACCCAGCAGTACTAGTTCCTGAAGACAGTAACAAAACCGAGCCAAAGAAAGATATCACCACTGCTCAAAATAATTTGCTTCCAGAATCTCCTAAAGAAAATCTAATGAAGGTTATGCCAGTGGATACCACAATTAATAGCAACATTACTTTGAATACTCCTAAACCAGTTGCTCCAGTAATAAATGATGAATTAAACAAAAATCAAGTTGTTGTTTCTCCATCCACTCCATCTAAAGTATCAGTTGGAGCCAATGAAGCTAAAATTTCAATAAAGCCTGAAATTCCTCTTTCAAAAGATGATGACAAATTAATTCCAACTATCGGCAAAGAAGATGCTTTTTCAGTTACCACTGTTGCTGATTTGGAAAAGATGGAAGATGGAAATGGTATACCAGAACCAGCAGATAAAGATCCAGATCTTTACAGTAAGTATATATTTAATTATTTTAATTCATCGTATTTTTACTCGAAGATATATATTCTACTTTCTGAATCATTAAGATTATGAGGCAGACATTTGAAAGAATAAATAAAATTAATTCCTTGATTTAAATTCATGAGGATTTGTAGTTTTTCCATTCAATAAGCGATTTTAAAACTATCATATCTGCATCATGAATAATTAAACATTAAATTTTTTTGCATCGTTAAAGTTATAATTCAGACATTTAGTTATTGAAGCAATGAGCTCTTTTAAATAAAGCCATGAAGTTTTTGGTGCTTTTCTGTTTAATCAGATTAAAAATATAGTTTAAGGGCTCTATAGGATTTTTCCTAAAATATGTTGAATTTCTTGACGAAAAAAAAAAAACTAGGTATGTTATGACCTGTTTTATTTTGTGCAATTTGACACCAGCTATAAGATGATACTAAAAAAACTTCTAAAGTTACAGTAAAAATACTGAAACCTACTCACTGAAAACAGAAAAAGGCACACATGTTTTTTGAATTTGAATCATCTGCAAACTCAAGTATTTTGTGTAAAGTTATTAGTTCAAAGTTTTATCTTTAAATCTTTTTTTCTCAATTCAATTTCTCATCTTGCATGCAAGATTTCTAGACTTCTAATGAACCTATTAAGTTAAAATTTGGTAATTGGTATGAGTGTAGCAAGTTGCTTAAATTCATGCTAGCACTTCAAAATTACTAAATACAGGGTAATTATAATTAAAGTTACGATTTCAAAAATGGTTAATTTTAAAACTACTTGACAGACTACTTGGCCTGATATTTTAGCAGAACAATCGTGCTCATCGGCATGTTCAGCATTCAGCCGATTCTCCATGAACTACTGATTCCAGCATCATTGTTTGTCCATAGCCACATCTTCCAGTGGATTCCATCCTTTATCTGGTTTCACGTCAAATTAACCAATCTCTTCTGATTTAGCAATCATTTTTCGCAGACCGTTTCTGGGTATTGGACCTGATTTTATGGATTTTTATGTCCGAAACTTTCTAATAGTCATGATGAAAGCAAATTCAGGCAAAGAGCTGGTGCTTTGCAATTTTATAGCTGAGTTATATGCATTTCTCCAATACCCTGTGTACCCTGACTGCGCCATCTATTGGGATATTTTGAAACTATTTTTTCCTTCGCCAAGCAAAGTTTCTTTCTCTCATGATTGTTCTGCTAAAATATCTGGTCATTCTGATGAGTAGTTTTAAAATTATCGAATTATGAAATCATAACTTTAATTATTATCATCCTGTGTGTGTATATGTATCTATATAAATAGACAGATTGATTTTGTCAAAAATATTTTTTTTTTTTTTTAAATTTAGGAAATACATTTTATATTGCTATTTTTTTTGAGCTTGCATAGTTTTAAAAAAAGTATAATTAAAATTGTTTCAAGTTGTAAACGGGATAACGTCTTATGAGCATGTTATCGTGCTTATAAGACATCATCGTGTCTTTATTTTTCTTCAAATTTTATCACCATAGAGAATTAAATTATATAAAATTTCTTTGAATTGTTTTAAAAAATTTGTTTAAATTGTCTGTGCTTATGTTGAATGTCTGTAACTTATATTAAATTCCAGTAAAAAAATCAGAATCTTAAGTTAAATTTTAGATAAGTTAAAGTAAGTATAAGTGGTTTAATTGTTTAGATTTGTGTGTGTTAGATTACTGGTTATAAGTTTAGATTTGTGAGGGGAAAAAATGTGCATTGATGCTTTCTTGATAAAATTAAAACCATCTAGCATCTAGACTCCTTAATGTTTTAAATCTGTTGTAAGATGAAAGTTTGGAAGAGGATATCTTTTTAGCATATCTGTAAATCTGTTAATTGCAGGGTGCGTAGCGTTTGTAAAAAATACTTAAAGGTGCTTTTTTGGGGATTTCGTTTTTAAAAGCTTTTAAAGGTGCTTTTTTCAGCTGGCGTTTTTAAAAAGTGCTTTTTTTCGAATAATTTTTTCTCTCCCTTCAGCGATATCTGGTGGATCGCATGCATTTCACGAAAAATGGAGAGTTTGCTACGTAATCATTCATGCGGACTTCATGTCGTACCCACGTTATGACTTGCGCATGCGCGCATACTTGAAACCGAAACCAGAGTGCTCCAATTCAGATAGAGAATGTCAGATCCATATGAAATCTTTTTCTTTTTCATTTTGTTCTTGTTTATTTAATTTACTTCTAATACTTTTTTTGACGTAGGGGGTAAGGGTACTTTTGTTCTGAGTTCAGGGTCAAGTTGAATTCACTCGGTGATGTGGGAAAGTACTGATTGTTTTTGGGGGGTTTTTTTAACGCTAAAACTGTTTATAAAAAGTTTTTGCTTTTCAATAATATCATTGATTGAATATGAATTTTTTGAGTGCTTGAAAATTTTTGTAAAGTGCTTGAAAAGTTTTTAAAAAGTGCTTATTTTTGATTCAAAGATTTGGCTANAATTTAACTCTTATGAGAAGTGGGTTTCCAAAATGCCAATCTTTTATTAGGGCTTGGCAATAAAATGCTTTGTTGATAGGTTATTCGACTGTGATAGATTTACATATTTTTTTACAAAAATTAAATAAAATGCAAATTTTAAACTTTTTATCATTTTACTCCTACTTGGAATTTCAGTTATTGAAACAAGTATATTTTCAAAAGCATGCTTTGTTAGACTTAGTGTCATTAAAAGGAAAAAAAGAAAATAGGTATGTAAAAAGATAGTTTAAATGTTAAGATTTGATTTAATTATTGTTTCTATTTTTAATCATTATTCTTACTTTTATGAGTTTTCCATTATTATGCAGTTCATTAAATCAGACATGTGATTCTTCTGCTAATTCACGAGATTCACAAATTTCCATGAATAAATAATTTATATTGTGACGAAATTTTCTCTGAGTTCTGCTAATCTAAAATTTAAATTATTGCATAACTTATGCAAACTCTCCTTAACGCCACATTTATTCCACCATTATAAGCAACCTTATTTTTTTCTTCCCAAGTTACTATTTACACAGGATAGGGACCCCCACCCCCAGATTTATTAGTGAAAAACGCTATTTCGGATAAACATCGACAACACAAGACTGAAAAAAAACCTTAATAACTTGAGCTAGAATTAATGAACAACTGAGGCAAACACAAAAAAATAAAATTGATAATTAAAAAAGTAATTCTGAAATGGTAGGTATTTATAAGATCATATGCTAGAAAAATTGTGTTTTTTTCTTATTATTTATTCTTATTTATTAGGTATTATTTATAGCTTATAGTTTAATGAGTAACAATTTTGTCTCAAGTTCAGATTTCTAACTATACCAGTGTAAATCCATGTTTCGATCTATTTTTATTAAGTTTATGCAGTTGATTTTCTCTTGGTTTTTAAAATTCCAATATCATTAGGACTTGAAAATTTTCAATCGCTCATTTAAGAAATCACTTTTTGGTGAGCTGGATTTGTGTCGACGATGTCATCGTAAGTTCGTACGGTGTTTTGATTGTTTTATTGGCTATTATTGCCACGAATTTTCTCAATGTTCTTTTTCTTAACTCCCTATATTTTTTATACATTATTAAAATGACACTCAAAATTCAATCCGTGCATTTATTAGTCACTTTCTGAGTGGACAATACCACTTTTTTCACAGTTATTGCAGCTGATATCTGTGGTTTTTTTAATACCTATATTTTCATACCATATTATTAAGAAATGAAAAATTTGAATCTCACATATAAGTAAATACTTTTTAATGCTATCGATTAGCCCCAAAACTGTATATCACTTCAATTATTGTTGTCATTTCAAGTCATTGTTATTGATTTTCACATGAATTTTTTAAAATTCCGATATTTTGTTGCAGGAAATTCAAATTGTATTTACTATTTCTAATTGTACTTTATTTTTTCAAAAAAATTTTGGCAGCTATCAATATTGATTTTTGCTCATTTTTTTAAAATCTTGATAATTTTTATAAAATATTTATAGCAACATGACACTCAATAGGTACATTTAATTAACCCCTTTTTGGCTCATCCAATTCGTGTGGTTTCGTCGTAAATATATGCTGTTTTCTCATCAGTCTTTTTCTAGCTGTGGATTTCATGATTTTTAAAATCCTTCTTTTTGTTTTATTCTTTGATGCCATGACGGAGGTGTACAAAAAAGGATGAATATGTAATTTTTTTCAATATATGTATATCTATATATAATACTCTTGTATGTGTTGATAAGAAAAAAATTGGTTAATTTTTTTTTCTCCCTTTAAATTTTATGAATGTTACTTTTGTGTTTAAGTGAAGAAAAAAAAAAGGAATCTAATAATAATATTTACACATTAAGGATAAAAATTTCGGGCAATTTTTTCTTCCAGCAGCCACATTCCTGCTGATTAAAAAATTATGAGTCTAGCTCTTTTCAAATGAAGCAACCTAGACACTAAAACAAATATTTTCTGAATATTTAAAATAAATTATCCATGTAGTAGTTGCATACATGCTTTTGTGGAGTTTAAAACTAAAATAAAAAATATCGAAACAATCTTATGAAAAAAAAATTATTTTATTATTTTTTGCATTTATGATTTGCTATTTTTGCAATTTTTTAATAAATTTTTTAAAAAGAAAAAATTTATTTATTTTATCAGATGATATGGAAAGTGAGGGAGAATACTCCAAACTAGAATATGGTATGTTATTGCATGCTTTTTTTTGTTTATTTCCTTGAAGCATGCTTTAACTTCCTTCTTTGAATTTAAATTATGTAATAATTAGTTTTATTTATGTTTATTTTATATTTATTTACGTTTTTTATTTTCTAACTAGAATCACAAATTAATATTTATTGTGAAAAAAATTCTGAGATTTAATATTTATAATTATTTTCTGTAGCTTTTTAAGAAGATAGTCAGATTTTACATTCATAATAATGTGAATTCTTGATATAATTTATAGTATAAATAACTGCCTTTAAAAAGATATTATGATTCTTAATCATTTCCGTGCAGTGCAGCCAGTCTGGCAATAATAATTCAACAAATGTTAGAAACCTCTAGAAATGTAAAACTAATTGCTTTTAAACATTTAGCAACCTCTATTCTTTAACCAATATAGAGCTAAAATATGTCATTTTCACTTTGAATCTTCTAAGGTCTCACTTGCTAATGTCCTGCTTGACCAAAATTTTTAATAAAAATTTGATTTTCCAAAAAGTGTTAAGAGAATGCAACCATTCATTGCAAATTTTCTTTCTTAAGTGATTTAAAATATTCAAAAAGTTAAGTTCAGGTTGACTTAGAGCAAACCATGTTTTAAATGCTGACATTGTTTTTTAAAAAAGTACCAAATTGCAAAAAAAAGAAAAAATTTATAGCAGGACAACTCAGCGTTGCAGAGTGGGAACATAATCCTACAATAACTTGTTTGGATTTGTTGAAAAATTATCAGCATATGAAACTTCATTGCTCACCCTAGGTTTACCTTAACCTTTTAAAATACCAATGATTTGAAACGGAATTTGCCTCAAAACGTTTCTCCCGCAGTATAGTGTCCTCTTAATAGCATTATAGCATGCTACAAATTAGGTAGAGGGATTTTTTAAGGAGTAGTTTTTACTCAAAATTCAAATTTAAATATTCAAATTAAGATTAATTTTAGAGTTGCTTTACTTCACTTTTTGACTTTCATCAAGCAAATGACTAAATGTTATTTCTACAATGTAATCCAGTGGTTAGTGTAAGCAAACATAAAGATTTAACCCCCAACAGATTCTGTGCTGAGTTGGTGACTCGTTTAATATTGACTGCTAGCTAGGCTAGCGCTAATTGTCACAACCATGGTGCTAATCAGACAAATGTGTTGTCATGTGTCGGGTTGCTTTGTTTACTTTTTCTATTAGTTCTCGCTGAACAGAGTATAGTACAATGTTCACAATAATATAGCTATCAACTCTACTGTTACTTGTAGAATATTGTATTTTTACACTTTTTGATGGTCTTGAATTTATCAAAAGTTCCTCTAGTTTTTGCACATTTTAAAAAAATTCCTAAAATTGGGAAGTTCTCAAATTCCTATCAAAATTGATTTTTTTTTATTCGCCTTTTTTTACTTAATAATTTAGCTAAGTAATTGCATCTAGAATAAGAGAACTTGAAATAACTATAATAGAAAGTAAATTTGAAAAATAAATGTTATTTTTAATAGTAATTAGCTAAATCTTAATTTTTTTTTCATACCTGAAATTCTTTCTCTGTTTAAAATAATTAAAATCATTTATGCTGTACTTGAATTAAAAATATATTAAACAATAAAAAAACACTATAATTTATTTCATTTGGTCAATTAGGAATTGTAAAATATTTGGTCTTTCAATTTGTCGTTAATAGTGAAATGTACTTTTTGTATTTTATTTTTCCTTAATTGATAATAAGAAACTCCTTAGATTTCCTGATCAAAATAAAAGCGGATAAATATGTGCAACTCTTTAAAAAGAAATGAGTGACTCGTTAAATCATTCTAGGCAAAAAAAAATTTTTTAAATTTTAAGATTTTATTGAAGGAAAAAAAAATTAACAATACCTACTGGATTCATTATGTTTGATGAATCTGATATATCTTCATTTAAATTCATTATCAAATCTCTTTAAATGACTGTACTTTTTGTAATTCTTGAATACAACCAATAATGTAGTCTCAATAATGTAAAATCACATTACATCAATAATCTAGATAAAGATATTGTTAAAGAGGAGTATATTAGAAATTATATATAGGGGCTATACATTTAAGATGTTAAAAGATCACATTTTGGTTGCTTTAATATGGTTAAAACTGTAAAAAAAAATAAAAAAAGAAAGAATATATATAATATATTTTCTTTATTATTAAAATGAAAGGAGGCATGAACAGGAAGTGAGTGACAATTAAACCACTCTAAATTTAAAAATTAAGATTTGTATTAAAGTAACTAATTTCATTGCTTATCTGAACTTGTTAATGTGCTTTTTTTAGTGCTTTAATGTGAGGCTTTATGAATTGAATATAAGTGTCAAGATTGTAACAACTGTAATTATGAGTAAACTAAATTGTTGAATCTTAGAAGACAAAGTGCTGCTGTGGGTGGCCAAGTGTCTTGATCAATTAGGAATCTATTAAAAAGAATGAACCAATTAGGACCAGTTAAAAAAAGGGTATGGGTGCAAAAATCATCAGTACTTCTAATTAATCACTTACTAGTTGGTAAAAATGGGGGGGGGGTGNGGGGGGGGGGGGGTGCTCTTTCTTAAAATATTTTTATGAAGAAAATTACATTGAGATGTTTCTTAAATTACTTTACATTGGAAGACATTATATACAAATATACCTAGAGCATAAAATACTACTATGTAACAGATCTATTGCATTTTAAAATAATGTTATTCAGAGGAAGTTTTGGTTTTAATTTTCATGTTCTAACTTTATGCCATATACTAATTTAGAGAATTTCATGTTACTTATTTCAATTCTTACCCAAATGTGTCTACATTCCTAGCTGATAAAGAATTACATAAACTTATTTGTTATTTTTATTCTTTGCTAAATACTTAATGAAATAAAACTTTGTTCAAACTGTATAAATCGGAATGTCGAAAATTCGTATGTAAATTCAATTGATAACTCTTGTCATTTTCTTATGGTGTTTTATTTCTGATAATTCGTTCTTGTAAATCTTATAACATTTTTTAAAAACCTCACTCTCTAATAAATTCTATAGATGAAGATGGATTTTATGATTCTTCAAAAAATAAAAAGCAAGACGAGCCTGATGGTGGAAAGATATCGAAGCCTGCTGTAGCCGAGAATGAACCACCACCCAAATATGATGATTTCCCTTCAAGAAACTTCGTCCGAGGATCTGGGGATATTCTTTCAACTTTTCCTGAACAGGAAGATAGTCATTTCTTCTTTTATTTCCTCTCATTAGTACTGATTCTTATGGCTGGGTATCTTTTATTCCACAATAAGCAAAAGGTAGGAATAAAAATCTGTAGGAATAATACTCATATACTCTATCTTAAGAACTTCACTTTCTAGTCGTCTGGAGCACTGTTGGTGACTGTTCAGGTAGGAGTGTTGGATAAATACCTGAGACAAGTTTTGACTCAGGTTGGGGAGCGAAGTATAAAAAAAAAAACCTCTCTAAAATATGTTCTTTATTGTTTCCATAACAGCAGACAACACCAGACCTTGTGGCGGAAAAGTTCTTTAGATAGACTTATGAGGAATTGTATATTTTGTTCAATGATTTTATATTGCATAACTAATTATTGAAATGGTTTGTGTACATTCCTATAGTGAAAAATTAGATTTTAAAATAGTTCTGTAAATTTATTTGAGCATATTATGAAAATTATTATAGTTGAAAGGCTTGAGTTTATAACATGGTATGTGTATTTTTAGTCGCCCGGTGGCTGAGTGGTAGCGCTTCGCGCTCCTGTCCCACAGGTCCTGGGTTCATTCCTCGGGCCAGGCAAGGTTGACTCAGCCTTGACTAAACACTGGGGGTTCCGCGTTTAGCTGACCACCTAACCGGAACATCTGCTCCTGCACCCCAGAGCCCAAGGTCAAGATAACTGAGATGGGCACAGTAGGCCTTGGCCCTCTATGGGCTGTCGCACCACTGAGTTAGAGTTAGTTAGAGAGGTGTATTTTTTTAAAAAAAATTTCCCTTCTATTTTAGTAAATTTTTGACTGTGGGACTTAGGCTATTCAAAAATAGAAAATAAACACTGTCTTGTGCAATAAATAGTGTGAGGGGAAAATCCCGAACTAGTTGACTTTTTAAATGATATTTGGCTCTTATTAATAATTTGTGAATCCAATATTTTTGCTTTTTATATATTATAGGTTTCAATATCTCCCTTTAACATTTTTTTCTTCTGCTATTTTTGAAGTTAGAGTTATATGACATATCTGAGTTAACCTGTCACAAAAATTGCTACATAATATGCAAAAGGTTGGCCACCACTATAGTTTTTTCTCCTGACTTGAACTGCAAATGTATTTTTATGATAATCAAATTTAGACAAATATTCATATAAATCATGATAGAAAAAATGTTTTTACTTTTTTAGAAATAAGAAGACCAGGATCTACTAAGACTGTTTTTCATGTATTTGTAAAAAAAAAAAAAAAAAAAAACTATATAAGGCAGGGTGCATAGCGTTTTTAAAAAGTGCTTAAAGGTGCTTGTTTTCTATTTTCGTTTTTTAAAAGCCCATAAAGGTGCTTTTTTCGTTAAGTGTTTTTAAAAAGTGCTTACCTAATTTTCCCTTTTTTGAAATGAGATTTTTCCTTTACTATGTTTATTTTCGCTTCGAATTATGCAAAAAGACAGTTCTCATTGTTCTATTCAATGTTTTCACAATTAATTCAATCCTAATCTATTTTGACGTATTGTCAGCCCGTAGCGTATGAAAACGCCATTCGTTTTACATGATTCAAAATTTCATGATTTTTGACAAGTGTCAAAAGTTTTTTTTTTGTTGACATGACTGTTAAAACAGGATAAAACCGTTAATTGTCAAAACATATTTTTTGAGAGCTTATTTTTTGTTGAATTACTTGGCTAGGCACTCAGTAAGGATAGCAAGAGTGGTTACATTTTAATTAGAGCTCTGTAAATGATAATTCAAGTTTCAATTTTTTCCTGATTATTACAAGCGGAATTTTATATTAATACCAAAAGAACATAGTGGACAATCTAAATTTTTATCACTCTCTGAAATAAACAACTGAATTAACACAAAACTGAAAAGAAAATAATAAATTTAGTAACAATTTTAAAAACTTTTTTTAATAGACTAAAAATGAGAGAATAATTATATTTTTATCACATCCTAAACAAGGTACATTACTTTTAACATCTATCATTACTGCAAATCCTTTGCACATCTATCAAATGTGATGTTCCTATGTTATTCCTCTTAGATCCAACAAAAATAAAATTATTCTGTACTTCATTATTCCTATTTTGTTAATGTGGCTTAGTTTTTGCATACCACCCCTAGGTCACTGTTGTCTGCCCACTGGCGGTTTATGTGCAGATCTGTCAGTGGGTTAAATGTCTTAAAATATTAAATATTATGAAACATTTTTGTAATGCTCTAAAAATACTTAACCTTATAGGCATGGTTTAAACCATGGTTTTTCCCCCAAAAAAATGGGGTTTTTTTGTTGCCAACCTTGCTTATAAGCTACTTAAAAGGTTAACTTACTGTGTTTCGTTTATTATTTTAACACTGGATTCATTCAACATCATCTTTTTCAGATCATTGCATTGATTGTTGAAGGTCGGCATGAAAGGAGACGCAGGTCACATGGACTTGGATACAAAAAGCTTGAAACCAAATAACTCAGATTTTCACTCCATTCGTTTATTTAACTTTTTGTATATAAAAAATACTGTTGTGTGTTCTTCCTTGTTTTGAATAGTTGAATGGATATTGATGTTAGCACAAAAGGATGTAGTTCAAACTATTATTTATTAACTGTTACAGAATTAAGATAAATTGGTTCTATTGTGTAATGATTTTTGTCAATAAAATTGTTACTGAATGTAAATAAATGAAATTCTCATTATTAAAGTAAAAAATAATTTTTATGTCCACAAGGTGCAGAGTTTTTCAAAAATGCTTATTTTTAATTTTTAAAAGCCCTTAATGAAGTGAGGGGCTTTCAATATTTTGAATCTTTTGTTATTTAGATTTCTCATTCCAAAAAACTTTAATTCATCTCTTAATGATTTGATTTTAAAAAAAAATTAATTAAAAAATTCAATTATACTTCTGACAAAAATTTTTAGTTTCAATACTCATTGTATTTACATTTCAAAATTATTTGATTTTTTTTAATCACTTAATTAAAGAAATATTAAACAAGTAACAAATTTTAATAAAAATTTATTAGAGGCCATTCAGTAATTTACATATGTGAATTTATTAAAGTTTTCTTAATTCTTTACCTATCTTTATAAATTTGTTGTGTTCAATAATATTAATCTTGTTAATGTTTTTTTGAACATGCTTTTATAAATAACTTTTTAAATTTAAAAAATACACTCGATAACCTCTTTTTAAAAATGGTTAAAATAACTATAATTTTGAATTAATTTTTTTACATAATTAAATAAATTTTTAATTTAAAAAAGAAATAGAATGAGCCACTCAGTATTGAATATATTTAAAATTGTGCATAAAATTTTTGTTATTGTAGCTAATATAATCAAGAAAAAGAGTTCTTGATCAGAAACTAGTTATTTCATCATGATTATATGAAGTCTTAAAATTTTTATTTTTGCAATAATATTTTATTTCAAACCAAATATAAAAAAAATTATACCATTACAGCAATGATTTATTAATTTTGTTAGAAATCTGAATTGTAGCAAAATCCTCACTTAGTCATATTTTATTAAATTTTAAAACATAGTGTTCCTTAAAAAAGAAAATTTTCTAAAGCAAATTACAAATTTCTGCGCTTTCAAAATTACTTTATACATTATCAATTTGAAATGCTATACGAGGCACGTCATTCTTGAATTTTTTTTATTATCAAGGGGAAAAATTGCAAAAAAGAAAACCTTTTTGCTTCGCTTCCCAAATCTAAATACAATGTTGTACCTAAAATACAATGTAAAAAACAATGTTGACACCTAATTAAAATGGGGAAATTTGATTTATTTTTCCCTCACTAAATTCTACAATTATCAATATAACTAATAATTTTTTAGTATTTTCTGAAAGATAATTCAGCTTCATACATTTGTCTGTTTTTAAATTTTTTGCTTCTGCATAATGCTTCAAAATTCTCTTAAAACAATTGTTTTAAGAGAATTTTCCAGCATTAGCCCAATTAGTTTTCATAAGCTATTATAAGTATATTCTAAAAATCTGGAAGCAGAGAAATATTCTGTCTTGCATTAACTTACTTAAAATTGAACTGGCTAAATTTTTTACGAGTTTCAGAAAAAATCGATAAAGGTTTTAAAAATTATCTACTGATATTTCTTATAATTTAATAATGTGACTTATATTCCACCTTTTGAAACATGCCGAATGAAACTCTATCATTTAAAAAAATAAATAAAAAGTCAAAAACAAAAGTAAAATAGATATTTAACAAGACTTTGTAAAATATGGATTGAATGGGCAAATGTGTAACTTAAATATTTTGTTGAAATAATTTTTCCACTATTAAAAATATCTCGACAGATTAATTTTAATGTGAAAAAAGTCATTCCGCAGAAAATGATTTTCACCATTTAATTTGATCAACCAACATGCAATTTTTTTACAAAAGGAAATTAAAAATGTTGGAAGACAGTTACAAAAATTTTATTTTGTATTTCATTATGTTTCAAATAGGGCACTAACTTTTTCAATCAATTTATATTAGATATTCATCATCTATTATGAATGTACTGTCAGAATGTTGGGCGAATTGCATCATCTACTTCCTCATTGAAAGACGCCAGAAAGGAAAGCCCGGTATCCACGGTGCTATCAAGTCCAGGCGGTAAAAGTCCTGAATAAATTAATAACTAACTCTTTTCCATAGAACAATCTACTTAAGCTTTCTTTCCTGATCCGGCAACCCTGCGTGTAGGCAGCTCCCACCGGTCATGATATTGCTGTTAAACTTATTTCCTCTTTTTCTATTAAATGTTAAGTTAGGTTATGAAACTATTGTCTTTTTTTCCCTCCCTTGTTCCACTAACTCCTACATGAATGTATATGAAGTACGAGGCCCCAATCATTAACAATTAATAGCATAACAAAATAAGATTAGATAACAAAAAAAGATTAGAATCTTTTTAAATACACCTTGACATCCAAATATGACCATGACATATTTATTAAGGATAATTAAAAAGTAATTTTCATAGATTTATTTTTAACAGAAAATATTTGTAATTTAAAATTTCTTTTTTAGAAAATTTATTTTGGAAAGCAAGATATAAATTGAGGGATAGAATTCAGTCCTGAATTTTTTCAAGACCGATTTCAGTCCCATTGGACTAAAAAGTGGTACATATGTAAAACTTTAATATATAAGCATAAATCTTTCTTGCTTTTTGTTATGGATATGGCAGAATTTTAATTTAATAAAATTATTTACCATCACAAGGTTCAATTTAAACTAAAACTTCAGAAAATTTTTTTTTTGACTTTTCCAGTTATTCCCAGAAAATTTCAACATAATTCCCAGCCAATTTTAGTCTATTCACAGCAATTTTTCATCAGAAAAACAAGATATGTGGAATTCGAAATATTAATTCTATGTGAAAATTGCCTAATGAAGATATAAAAATTCAAACTGAAATGTCGAAATTTTACAAAAAATTATTGGAATAGTAGTAAATTTTTTTAAAACTAAGAATATTATTTTATTTTCCAGTTCTCCAGGAATTTTTTAGGTCTAAAAAAAAAAAACCTAAACTTAGCACCCAAAGAAAAAAACACTATAAAAGCCATTTAAAAACCTATTGCATAACATTTTTCATTTAAAATTCCCAGAATAGAGATCACTTAGGTAGGGGGTGCACAACCTTTATGAGTGAAGGTCCACTTGCACAGCAGGTTGATTAATGAAGGGCTGCACGCTCATTCAGACATGTTATTGTTGATGGCAAATATGATAATTTTTATTAAAAATTGCAGTGTTAAAAGGAATAAATTTTTTATCAGTAAAATTGGTAATATATTTACAGAATATATATTTTTTCTCTATTTTACCAAAATTGATTTATCAATATACATATTGGGAAAAGAAATGTTTCTTTTTTAATCATATCAATTAATACAGAAGTTCATTTTAAAATAAATTCTTGCAAAAAAAAAAAAAAAAACTGCAAGGCTTTCAGAATGAAAAGTATAAAAAAATAAATTTTTAAATGAGTAATATAAATTGCAATTTAATATTTTGAAGAAAATTTACAGTTTAAACAGAAATCCAAATAAAACCATTATAGTAAGAAGAAAAAAAAAGATTCAATACTTATTTAATATACATCAAATATTATTTTTATTTCTGGAATTATTAGAGGTTTTATGAATTTTAAAAAAGAAAAAAAATTTTTTTTTTCTCCTATAAAAACCATTGCAGCTACAAAAAATCAAAAACTAAATTACAAACAGTGGGCAGCTTAAAAATTCTTGTTTTCCTCCACTTCTCATGTTGCAATAAAATTGCATTAAAAAATATCAGGATTCTAAATACCTTGTAAAAATGCATGGTGCTAACTGAAGAAAAAAAATGGTGGAAAATAAATTGGATTTACAATGAAATGGGCACAAAATTATGTGAAAAAGTGATTATTTAAATGTGCGACTAGAAACTCGTGTGTTGTAATATCGTAGCTAAAACAAAAAAAAAACGGGATTGTCAAAATCATAGTGAAAAGTATCGCAAAAATTGGGGGGGGGGGGGTATCTTGTTTAAAATTACAATAAAATCAACATGAATAAAGTGTGTCAATAAGAAATTATTTAAAATTTGCATGTTACGGTAAAAATCTTAATTTCTAAAACCACATGAGAATGTTGAGCAATAACTGCCTAAAAAGAAGTTTATAGTTAGTACTCTATAATAGAAGTTGATAACTTGATAAAATTGATACAAAGCGCAGCAAAAAGTGATAAGTTAAATGCACTGTTTAAAACTCGCATAAAAAAATAATTAAATGCGCGATTTATAGCTTGCACGTCATAATATGGTATCAGGATTTTAAAAACCAAATGAAATCAGTAGTCATTAATACAAAAATAAGAAGAAATGATCAAAAAAAATGATAAGATTTATGATATCGGCAAAAAAAAGCAAGTAAAAAAGTGGTTACTCAAATTTGAAATTCGTATATCGTCATATTGGGTTTTTTAAAAACGACACGGAATTCCAATGGAAAAAGTGATCGAGAAACAACACAGACTTACAATAGAATCAGCGCAAATTAAGTGCATAAAAAATTTTCTTATCTTTCAAAAAGAAATTTTCTCTCTCTCATTGTATTCAGAGACTTCTCTGGATTGCAGACCAACAGTCAGCAGATCGCAGGTTATGCACTTCTATCTTAGAGGAATGATTAAGAAAAAACCCAAAAGATAAGCAGAGAATCTTTTAAAGCCTTTTTAGAAGCTTTCATAGCAGTCTATTAATCAAGTACCAAAAGTGAACTTGAAGATTAAGGCATTGAATATCATTGTGACAGAGCCACAATTTTCTTAGAGTAAGGTGGGGATCTCAAAATTTTTATTTAAACATTTTATTTTCTTTTAGTATGCCTTAAAAAAAGCAATTTTTTATTTCCAAAATTTAATTTTCTTATTAATACAGTAAGTAATTTAAATACAAAATTAAAGAGACTAAGTGCTATGTTTTTAACTAAAATATTTCAAATCTAAAAATTTAATCCAACCAGATGTAATTACAATCATTGTTTAATTTATATTATGGTTCACTTTCATATGACTAAATCAAAATAAGACTTACTTAGATTAGTAACTTTCTTTTAAGTCTTACACAAAACAAAAAATTATTATCAAACCACTTTAAATGTATATGATTAAAATTCAACAAAAACTTTAATGCTAAATTATCGAAATAATTTATTTCTGATAAAACTAAGTAAACGGTTATAAACAGGCAGGAAATATATTCAGCTGTACGCATAGTTATATATAATCATAATCAAAACATTGTATTCAACTAAAAACTTCATTTTAAATTGAATTACAAACTATATAATTCTCTCTTCACCAAAAACAAAGAATTTAGTCACATTTTAGGCTAAAAAAAAGTTCAGTACTGATTATTTAATGCATAATTTCTTTTTTAAAGGAGATTTCAACAAATAGTTTAAATATAGATAACTGACTAAGTAAGCTTTTAAAAAATTATTGGTACAGATATATTTCTTGCTTAACCTAAATAAAACATTTACTTAGCTAAATTTGAACAATAACTTTTAAAAAATAGTGTAAATATTTTTTTTAGTTTCAGGTTACATAGACCAATTTTCCCAGATACAGAACTTTATATGATAAAATTCGTTTCAGCTGAACCCCAACTTTATAAATAATTAAGTATATAAAAACAATATAATAAAGTATGTTAAAACAATTCTGAGTGTATCAACTAATAATTGACTATTACTTGATTAAAAACTTCATTCACCTTAAAAAATACATTTATTTTTGAGGTGAATGAAGTTTTTAATCAAGCAATATCATATCGCTTCAGTTTCTAGCGATTATTTTTTCAATAAATAACTACCTTATTTTGAAAATATACAATATGAGGAAATATTTTTAAATTTGGATTCATATCAAACAAAATAATTTTAATTATCAGTATAAAAAAATGACTGAGAATTTTCCTTAATTTAATAATAACTTGACATCCAAAATAAAAAGAAATTTATCAGTTAATATTTTTTATATAGCCTTGATCATACATTAAAAGACTTAGTACTTTTTCTTTCATTCTGTCAAATGAAATTGAGTAAAATTAACTTTATTTCAAAAGTTTTCTTTTCTTTTTATGTAAAACTTCATCAGTTACTTTTCTCTTTTTCTGAGAAACTCCATTAACTAATTTTTTCTTTCTTTGAGAAACTTCATCAGTTACTTTTTTCTTTTTTTGAGAAACTTCTGTTACTTTTCTCTTTTTTGGAGAAACCTCATCAGCGACAGTTTTCTTTTTCGACTGAACTTCATCAGTCGCTGGTTTATTATCTTTCAGGTCACGTAGCAAAGGCGTGCTAGATTTCAACACATCCTCCTCCCATCTCTTTATCTCCTGATTATCATTAAGTTGAAAATGAACCAATCTTCGCTTTTCAGATATGAAAAAGCTATTCTCTTCAATTTTTATCAGTATGGCTTTTAATTGTTGGTTATACTTGGGCACTCTGCACAGCTTCATGAAACTCTTAATCTGCAGAACAGCAGGCAGAGCAAGTTCAGGAAAACCAATAGTATGTGAGTATATTTTCAAGTATTCCATCAGCAAATTGCATACTTCATTTAAACTGGCATCTTTGAAACCTGCTTCTACTAACTGTGACTTAGTAACCTTCAATGCGCAAGAAAACTCTAAAGGTTTAATGCTGAAATTAGACTTTTTGTTAAAGTCGATTATCGTCAAGATTTCAAGAATAAACGGTAAAGTTGGAATAAAAGTACCAGTCGATTCAGAGATAAACATCAAAATTTTAACAAGATGAATCCGCAATGGAATATATCTTGCGGTTGGGATTAAATTTAATGTGCCAACGATGGTTTGCACAAGAGGATAAATTAGAGTTTTAATAGCATCAAGTTCATAGAGTCTGCATAGCAAATGTGACCAATGCATAAGACAATGTACATATTGCCAATTGTACACAGTTTGGAAAGCTTCCTTCTTCTTCGTTGTTATAGCATTACGTAAATGTATACATAACTGACGAATATAGATAAATGAATGTTCATAAGCTATTTCTGCATTCAAACTGTAAACTTCTGTCAAAGAACGCTTCATGAAATTTATCATTGGCCAAGTTGTTGGGGAAGTAAATTTGGTATTTTTAATGTAAGCAAAATACATTTCCTTTAAGACTTGGTTAAGGTACTCTTTTGAAAATGTTCTTGTCAATCGAACAATTATAATCAGCGATAAAACTCTCACGGTTTCTTCTTCGCCACTCCATAACACAATCATTTTTTTCACGAGGTTTCTCGCCAACTTAATAAACACAGCATAAAATGGAATTAAATGAACAGTGTGTTTTAATAGCAAAGTTGTGATATGGGAATTATTCATAATCGAAAACAATTTCAGCAAATCAATGAGATAAGACTTTATGGGCATCATCATTTTCTTCCAAAGTTTAGATTGAGTTGGATCTTTCTTCTTTTTAGATTCCTCCTTAGAAAGTTTCAAAACACTACACAAAGCTGGATATAATTCGATGAGACACAATTTAATTACCTCATTAAACAGTTCACTATTCTTCATGTTAGCTTTTTCATTCGAACCATCGGCTTGGTGTACAGCAGTTCTAAAGGCTGTAATCAAGGCCTTGCAGAGTTTCACTGAGGGATTTTCTCGAATGTTTTCTTTGATGTATTCTAATTTATTGACGGAAATTGATTCCTGCAGAGCTTCTTCTTCGATTTCATCGTTGTCATCTTCTTTAACCTCATTATTTTCTGAATCATGATCATCACTTTCAGATTCTCTGAAATTCAATAGATCCTTGTCGTTAGTTTTGAGAAATTCGTAGAATTCTGGGTCTTTAGATTTCAGTCTTTTCAGCGAAGCAACATGATCGGATAGCTCCTCTAATTCAGATTCGCTTCCAGACATCTTAATCTCGAATAATTTTAAAAATTACGGACAAATGTAATATCTACTAGCGAAAAATTGCTTTTTTGTTTACATTGCGTGCAAAAAACGTGCACACAAGCTAATAACGATTCAGTCACAGTTAAAATATGGATAGTGTCTTCTACACTAGGGAACGCTGCAAGCTCGGTAGCGCCTAAATTTCCGGGTTACTGTTTGCGTTGTATTTTAAAGCCATTTGGCATCATTGTGTTTTGAGATTCTTGCAAACAATGTATTTGATTACTTATTACTTGTGTTTACAATGCTAAAAGTTTTAACCCTAACGTAAGATGGTGCACAGCTTGCAACAACAACAAAAAAAAAAAACAGTATTAAACTTATGGAAAGAGGTCATATCATGACTGCCAAAAATTCGAGTTCTTCAAAATCTAGCAACCATGTCACCTTTTTTAACAATATATCTCTAAAAAACTAAAGCAAATTTTCACTTTAAACTCACCAGAATCAGTTATTAACATTAATATCTTATGAAATATGGCAGATTTGAGCTCAGAAATCATCTAATTTATTTCTTTTATTGAAAACAAAATTATCCGTTTGAAAACATCGTCTCTGCAAACTTTTTAACCGCAACTAGAGTAGGTGCCGAGCTCGAGATTGTTATTGTTTACATTTCTATTGAAAACAGAATCCATTCAACTCAGATAAATTTTATTAAACTTTATTTAATTGAATTAATTTTTGAAGGCTTCTCGTTGCATGTTCACCGCTGAGGGATTGAGTAGCCGCCTGATTGGTGAGAAATACTTTCTGGCAAAAAACTCACCTATCAAGTTCTCCATTTTTATCGATAGCAATCAAAAGTGTGTGAATTGTAAAAAGCAAGAACAGACTTTTTAAGAATCAAGGCTAAAGAAACATTCACACTTTATTTACACAAGCGAATTTGATGATTTGAACTAGAAAGTGATTGGCGAAATACATTGAAGAAGCATTTGCCTTGTATGCGAAAAATAGCGTGTGCGAATTCAGAGATTTGAGCAAGAACCTGATAGGCGAGTTTTTTGCGGTTAAACTTATATTCGTCGATAGATATATCATCACCTGTTTCGCACAAGTCTTGCTCTCGTTCGCATCTCCGAATTCGAACACGTGAATCATTCGAAATGATTCAATCATTCGATTCTCCATATCATTCGAAATGGAACTATGACTGCAGCCGAAATAGGATGGGACTTGAGACCTATTGTAGTCCCTTATGCTGCAGCAAATTGAGATGACTTCATGTTAATGGACAGGAATTGCAGGCCACATCGTGGTAACTAGGTGAATGATTTCCTTTTGGAGGAATGAATTATACGAATGGATTGGCTAGCGTGTTTTCCGGACACGAACCCTATTGAACAAGTTTAAGACATTTTATGTAGACGAATTGCTGTCCGCCTACCACTCCACGAACTCTCCAAAACGGGAAAGAGCTCTTCTGGAGGAGTGGAACAGAGTACCCCAGCCTCTCATTAATGACCTCATTGATTCTAAGTATCAATGGTGTTCAACGTTGCTGGCCGTCAGGGGGAATCATACCCCCTACTAAAAACGGTTTTCTTTTAAGGAAATAACTTTTTTTTAAATTTGTTTTTCTCCCATGCCCTTATATAACCTACTACGTCTGTCGATAATGTATCAATCATTCAAGCAATTCTTCAGTTGCAATAGCAATCCACAATCTTAATATCCTTTAATTGTTTTGAGCAGTGTATATATATATATACAATTTGTATATGGCTAAAGCTTGATAATCAAAGGTAAAACAAATCAAATAAAAGAGTTCAAATGCGCCACAAAACTTGAGCTTCCAAAGTTTATTTTGAAATCATTTCGACTAGTTATAAACATAATGCTATTCATCGAAATAATTTTTACAGCACTTAAAAATGCAACCGCCATGNCTCGGTCCCTACGCAGACTGATCCAAGTGGTCACCCACCCGCACACTGACCGCAGCCAGTGATGCTTGACTTCGGTGATCTGCTGGAAACCGTGTCTTAGCGATCAGTCCACTGCGGGACGATTTCCTTTTGGAGGAATGAATTATACGAATGGATTGGCTATCGTGTTTTCCGGACATGAACCCTATTGAGCATGTTTAAGACTATGTAGACGAATTGCTGTCAGCCTACCACTCCACAAACTCTCCAAAACGGGAAAGAGCTCTTCTGGAGGAGTGGAACAGAATACCCCAGCCTCTCATTAATGACCTCATTGATTCTAAGCATCAATGGTGCTTAACGTTGCTGGCCGTCCGGGGAAACCATACCCCCTACTAAAAACGGCTTTCATTTAAGGAAACAACTTTTTTTTATTTGTTTTTCTCCCATGCCCTTATATAACCTACTACGTCTATTGATAATGTATCAATCATTCAAGCAATTCTTCAGGTGCAATAGCAAACCCACAATCTTAATAACTTTAATTGTTTTAAGCAATTTATATATATAAGTGAAAGTCAGGATGAATTTTTTTCAAATCCAGGAAAACATCCATTTTGTTGATTAGCATGTTAACAGACTGTTTTTACATAAAACAATAATTGTAATTGTAATTTACAATTTCTTTGACGAAGCACGTTCCCTATAAGCGTGCCAGTTGCTTTTGCAAATGTTCCCCAAAAAAAGTTTTAAAATGCAGCAGCGGTTTCCAAATGGTGTTCCGAGGATCCCTATTGTTCTGCGGAAGAGTGAAATGGGTTTTGCGAGTCAATACTTTTAATGAGTTTAGAAACGTTTGATTATATATAGATACAACCTATAATATTTATAATTTATTTAATAATATTTATAATTTATTCTTTGGGTTATTTTATGAAATTATTGCAGTTAAAAGGCCAATGAAATTTGAATGGCATTTTATCATATATAATGCCATTCAATATATTTCTTATAATATTATATTAGAAATATGAAGAAATTGAATTGAGAAATATTAGAAAATTGAATGGCATTAAATATATTTCTAATAATATTATATTGAACAAATTATGAAAAGAACAAGTCCTTATGAAATATTGCATAAGTATTTCCTATCGCACTTTTTAAAACAAAATATAAAAAATTTTAATAAAGAAATATCTTTCCTTAATAACCATTTTCGTCTGCACTTTTCATCTCCAGGTAAATCATAATTCGGTTTATTTTATTCATTCACGTGTACGCACAAAAAAAATTTAAAAATAAAATAAATGAATAAATAAAAACAAATTCATGGACAAAATTGTGATCGTTTGATGGATGGTGTTTTCAATAGAAATGTAAACAATAACAATCTCGAGCTCGGGACCTACTCTAGTTCCGGTTAAAAAATTTGCAGCTGCTTACTACATGTTATTCTGATAGGCGATGTTTTCAAACGGATAATTTTGTTTTCAATAAAAGAAATAAATTAGATAATTTCTGAGCTAAAATCTGCCGTCTTTCATAAGATATTAATGTTATTATGTAATTCTGGGGAGTTTGGAGTGAAAATGTGCTTTAGTTGTTTTGTTATTTATTATTAAAAAAGGTGACATGGTTGCTAGATTTTGAATAACTCGCTTTTTTGGCAGTCTTGATTTGGCCTCTTTCCATTTGTTTATTACTGTTTGTTCGTGTTGCAAGCTGTGCACCATCTAACGTTATAGTGTTAACACTTTTAGTATTGTAAACAAAAGTATTGTTAGCATTGTAAACATAAGTAATAAGTAATCAAATACATTGTTTGCAAGAATCTCAAAACACAATGATGCTAAATGGCTTTAAAATACAACTGAAGCAGTAACCCGGAAATTTAGGCAGTCCCGAGCTCGCAGCGTTCCCTAGTGTAGAAAACACCATCCATTACGATCACTGGTTACCCACTGGTCAAATGCTTTTTTTTTCTTTTCTGGATGATTCCGATAAACACCAAAACATTTCAAATCTTGGGTTGCAAAAATTGTTTCAATTGGGTATAATATGAAAAAAACACAACTACTTCGATTTAGTAGGAACAACATATGACGCAATGCTAAACCAATGGAATTTAGTTGTTGTTTATTTAGTTATTGTTATTAGTAGTTGTTGTTATTTGTTTTAGTTGTTGTTGTTTATTTAGTTGTATTTAGTTTCAATAACTTTTCTTTATAATGCAATAAAATCTGGCGAGCAGCTATTTAAACGATC